>NC_060055.1:5915000-6017500 GCF_905333055.1 Maniola jurtina | reverse complement strand
CCTCAGAACTTACATACAAACTTCCAAATAACATATTGGGTATGTTTTTCTAAAGTTACCCGGTTTCACTGAAATATACGCCTATTTATAGCTGTAGGTTATTTTTGTGCTGTCAACACTATCGAACACAGAATACTTTCAACGTAGAGGCACCAGCGAAAACAAAGATGGCGCCACATACTTAACATTGCCGCCGGCAAACTGAAGAACTAAGTGACAATTGCATTGATAGCTTTGTAATAGAGTTCAAAGTGGCAGAAAAAGTTATAATGCACTTGACAGCAACGCCACACTAACTGACAAAATTAAGTTTGTAAAGATGGCAATATCTTTGCTGTAGAGACTATGTTAGGGCCACGGACTTATTGAATAATAACTAATGTGTCAGAATAAAGTCGATACTACAGCTAATTTCTTAACCTGGACCCTTTCAAGTAAAGATTTTTATATAAACCTGTGAGGATAATACTGCCACTGTCGCAATTGAAAATGCCATACCTTTGCCATACGCCTACGTTGTCTATATATCAGTTTAAAAAATGGGAAAAACCAAATTAAATTTGAATTTCGCGGGCACGCCCGTCTCATGCCCCTTAAGCGGCAATTGTTAGTTCGATGCTCAGACAAAGAATCAAGGTGGACTTGTCATCAAAATAATATTTAATACCTTGTTAGAGCAAGCTAAATTATTATTATTTCATTACTTTTCTGACATTAGTTTCATATTACTATCTATCCGCTACGCTCAACTAAACGCTCTTAGAATTAAACCGTGGCCCTTCCTATTGTAAATAGTTGCGCTAGTGCAGCCTGCAGTGAAGTGACCATTGGATCAACTTAACAAGTGATCAAAATTAATCAGTGATGAGTGATCAGTCTTGGTTAGTCTGTGGACGCAAGTAGCACGTCAAAAATGTCGAAAAGTGTGTCAAAGCAATTTTATTTCACAATTTACGAATTTTAAAGCGCTAGTCCGCTCGCGAATCCATCTTCTCGCGTTCGTGAACTGTGCGTTTTTACAGAGAACATATTTTGAAGGAGGAAGAATAATTTTCTAACCATTTGTAAGTAGAAATTTCTTTTTCCCCAAAGTGAAATTTTCACGTAACACTTCCAATATTTTTTCCATAGATAGTCTTTCTTTTTAATTTTTGAATGTAGAATCAAAAAGCTGTGATTTAGTTAAAAAAAAAAACAATTTTAAACTTAAAGTTCAGTCATGAATTGTTTACTTGTTATGTGTTGATAATGTTTTCACTTGATTATTTAAGTACTAATGTACCTAGGCGTAATTATCTTGAAATGTAGGCATGATATAATTATGAAGAAATAATTTATTAGCGGTTCGAAAACCAGTTTCAGTAATAAAAGTGAAATTTTAATACATAAATACAAAACTCGTGTTTTAACTATGTCACTCTCTCTGATGACCTTGATTTTTTGGCATACTTCGAGGTACCTAAGTACCTACGTCGAATGAGTAGGAATGAGTATATAGCTAAAAATCACGTTTATTGTGCAACCATAAATAATACCTAACCTTGGCTACATGTAAAGATACACATTTTATATTGATTCAAATACAGTGAAGACTGCTTTATTTGGACCTCAGTTACTTATGCAGTTTTTTTTAATAAAAATAGCGAGAAAACTAGCTGATGGGTCACCTGATGTTAAGTGATTACCACTGCCCATGATCATTCACATTACCAGAGAAACTGCCAATCCGTTGCCAGCCTAACACCAGTTTGTTGATATGCAAATAATTTCAAAGCATTTCAAGGTCTAGAAATAGCTTTTAACAGGGCTCTCTCCATCACTTACTCCATACAATCGTAGTTCCAATTTCATTTGAATATTAAGCAACCAAAGTCCATGAAATTTTGCAGACATGTTCTAGAAACTAATATCTGTGCCTGTGGTGTTTTAGATTTTTCTAAAAATATGTAGTTTTAAAATTACAGGGGCTCAAAGATTTGTATGTGAATTTTTAAGACCTCGTAACTTTGAAACCGAATATTTTAACAGAAATCTGGAAAACCACAGGCATAGATATTAGTTTCTATAATATGTCTGCAAAATTTCATGGACTTTGGTTGCTTAATATGTAAATGAAATTGGAACTACGTTTGTATGGAGCGAGTGATGGAGAGACCCCTCTTAAATAAAAAAATAATGATTCAAAAACAAACTGAGTGTGGTATGGTACCCTGAGTTTACTTCAATTGAAACAAATTCATGATATAGGCAGTAGCAGCAACGAAGAGAAAAAATTATTTAGTGGTTAACAATGTTGCCCTCCTATTTAGGGGATCCAGGGTTCAATCTAGCACTACCAGTTTTTTTTACATTTAGTTTTCTTTTACATGTTTCTTGGAGAAAGTTTCTGCGAATTGATTGTTCTAAGCAAACTAAGGAAAATTTTTTATTTAAAAATATTATATAAAAATATTAAATATTTTATTTAAAAATATTATTATATTTTTATATTTTTTTATTTAAAAAAGCTGGCAGTTTCTCTCTTCAAATCATAGACATACAATTTTTTAGTTTTTTTTTTTTTTTTTTATGTTGACACTGGTTCTATAACAGATTATAAATTATTACAATTACCATGAAAAAATTTAATGTGAATCATGATGGTGTGAATAACATGAAATTGGATACAAAAATGCAATAAAAAAGTGTAAAATATTAATGTAAAAATAAGTTTCAAAAAATTAAAAAATGTTCATTAAAATAGAAATGATTATTTGTGGTGCTGTGTAAATGGGAAAAATAGCTTTAAATGATACTAAGAAATAAATCAAGTTGTAAAACAACAACTAAGATATGAAAATAGGTCCTTGTATGGTCATTTATTTATTGTAAGAACAAAACTACTTTTTAGCTTAGTTATTTTTTAACCAAAATTCAAAAGGCCTGTGGTTTAGTTGTAGTTCCCTAGTTCTCACCTTACATGGACGTATAAATACTCTGTTTAGAATTAGATAATAAACCTAAACATAGTTTATAATTATTTGTTTACTAACAGGAGGAAAATGGAACTATAAACTGAACTATAAACCACTGATTTAGTGTGTTAAATGAACCACAACATTCCAAACTTCCTCGGATCCAAAGGAAATGTTAAATATTTCCTCTGACCGAAAGGAAATCTATACTAATAAAAATAAAGTGTCTGTCTGTAATTTCGAAATAACTACCTACCTCATATTAAGCTCATGGTTATTTGAATGATACCATAACTGAATCACACGTTTTAAAAATTTTTGTCTGTCTGTCTGTCGGTCTGTCTGTCTGTTTGAACAGGCTAATCATTGGAACGGCTGGACCAATTTTGACGGGATTTTCACCAAGCGATGTAGTGTTCCGGCGTGATGCCTTATAGTACATATATAGAAATCATAAGGGGTATAGTAAGTGCTGTGGTCTTATTAGTGGGAGATCCCGGGTTCGATTCCCGGCAGGGTTTGCAATTTTATAATTTCCAAATCACTGGTCTGGTCTGGTGGGAGGCTTCGGCCGTGGCTAGTTACCACCCTACCGGCAAAGCCATGCCGCTAAGCGATTTAGTGTTCTGGTGCGATGCCGTATAAAAACCAAAAGGGGTATGGGTTTAATAAAAACTGCCATACCCCTTCCAGGTTAGCCCGCTTCCATCTTAGACTGCAACATCACTTACCACCAGGTGAGATTGCAGTCAAGGGCTAGCTTGTATCTGAATAAAATAAAAAAATAAAGAACAATTTGGTCTAAAGAATATTTTTATTCCTCGTAATTCAAAATACAAAACACTGAGCACTCAATCGATACATGGTAAAGGATGACGTAAAGCAAACCAATTGTTATTCCAGAGACATGCGCAGACGCAGCGCCGAATGTAGATGCTGATACCTATCGCAAGATCTACATATTATACTTACATACATACATACATACATACATACATACATACATGTACAGGCCAACAGGAAACACATTTTGAAATAGACGAGTAATGTTTCGAGTGAAAACATGACTCAATGGGGATATTTCATGGTCGTCCCAAATTAACTATGGCCGTTTCTTCTTATCCCTTTTTAAAGTTCCGTACGCGAAGGATCCCAACGGAACCCTATCTATTACTAAGCCTCCGCTGTCTGTCCGTCCGTCTGTCTGTCAGTGGACTGTATCTCGTGAACCGTAATATGTAGAGAGTTGATATTTTCACAGAATGTTTTCTTTTATAATAAAATAGCGAAAAAATGGGCAGGTGGGTCACCTGATGTTAAGTGATTACCGCCGCCCATGAACATTTGCAGCACCAGAGGTACCGCCGATGTGTTGCCGGGCTTTTAGGAATTTGTTGGTTCGCCCCTTGAATAACCCCATGTTGTAATCTAGTGGGAACACCGCTGATGGGGGTTGATTCCACAGTTTGCATGCGCGTGGAAAAAGGGATCTGTAAAGGATGTGTATTTCCATTGCCGCTATAACAACAAGTAATACAAAACTTCAAAATGGCCGTCATGAATTAAAAAAAGAAAAAAAAAAGTTTTATTTCTTTTGCGATGGTACGGAACTCATCGTGTGCGAGTCCGACTCGCACTTGGCTGAGAGCTATGCTGACCTCGGAGTTTCTCGATTTGCCCCTACCGGGAATCGATCCTGTGACCTCCCAAGTCCCACTTTCAAGACCACCGCCAGGGGGGTCTCTCCGTCACTTGCTCCATACAATCGTAGTTCCAATTTCATTTGAATATTGAGCAACCAAAGTCCATGAAATTTTGCTGACATATTCTAGAAACTAATATCTATGCCTGTGGTTTTTCAGATTTCTGTTAAAATATTCGGTTTCAAAGTTACGCGGTCTTAAAAATTCACATACAAATCTTTGAGAGCCTGTAATTTTTAAACTACATATTTTTAGAAAAATCTAAAACACCACAGACACAGATAATAGTTTCTAGAATATGTATGCATTTCATGGACTTTGGTTGCTTAATATTCAAATGAAATTGGAACTACGATTGTATGGAGTAAGTGACGGAGAGAGCCCTGTTAAGTACCTACTTGCAATAATGACTTAAGTACTTACTTAAATCCTCAAGTAAATATGCTTAGTGTATCCTTATTCCTTAAGATATTACCTACTTAGTATTATAATAAGGTATTTGCAAAAGTCTTCCTAGGTCTTAAGGATTAGCAGAAGATTTTATTTTTTATTTTGCCGAAATCTTAAATTACAGAATAATAATTCACAATTTTTTAAAACATAAAGTAAATAAAATATGAACAAGGCGTATTTATTAAATTGCCGCTCTTGGGTGCATGTCATTCATAAACTTATTACGTCTATTATTATTCTATGACTAGCCGATGCCTGCGACTTCGCCCGCGAGGATTAAGGTTTTTCGAAATCCCGTGGGAACTCTTTGATTTTCCGGGATAAAAAGTAGCCTATGTGCTAATCCAGGATATTGTCTATCTTCATTCCAAATTTCAGTCAAATCCGTCCAGTAGTTTTTGCGTGAAGGAGTAACAAACATACACGCACACACACACACACACACACACACACACACGTACAAACTTTCGCCTTTATAATATTAGTGTGATTTGTTGAAAATAGACCCAAAATTAAACCAGATTTATTGATTCATATAAAGGGTGACACGCCAAGATAACGTTATTTTCTTCATCTGTGGAAACAGCACTAATTTAAGCTCTACCTACCAACGAGGTGTAGCTTCCATGAACAGGTCTCTTAACTCGAAATACCAGCTTTAAAGAATGTATGTAAAAGTAGCCTTGGACGAAGGGAAAACCCTATTTTATTAACTTTACTAAGGAATGCCATACATTAAAACTCGTCCGGGTTCCATCCTCAATTTATCTTGCGACTAGCCGATGCCCGCGACTTCGCCCGCGTGGATTTAGGTTTTTCGAAATCCCGTGGGAACTCTTTGATTTTCCGGGATAAAAAGTAGCCTATGTGCTAATCCAGGATATTATCTATCTCCATTCCTTTCAGCCAAATCCGTCCAGTGGTTTTTGCGTGAAGGAGTAACAAACATACACACACACACGCACACACACATACACACACACACACACACACACTTTCGCCTTTATAATATACCCCACTTCATATCATATGAAAGGGCTTTACCTGTACATTCTAAAACAGATTTTTATTTATTTTTATGCATAATAGTTTTTGATTTATCGTGCAAAAGGTTGGAAGAAATACCCGAGTACGGAACCCTTAGTGCGCGAATCTGACTCGAACTTGGCCGGTATTTTTTGACGGTACAGTGACCCCGTTTCTGCGTGACCTCGTAGGTACTTGTACAGATTATATTTGGAGCCCCTAACAGACAAGTGGCTGCCGTTTACCCTTAATACATAATATCCTTCTGACCGAATTTCGGCCATGGCGGCCAATTTTAGCCATCCGCGCGGGAGTTATTATAGTGCAAAACCGTTCCTTCACTCTCATAGCCCGATGGGACGGAAATCCGATACGATCGGAGACAGATTAGGAGAGATCCAGCTTTGCAATTTTCACTTTGCCGTTTTTAACCCCCGACCCAAAACGGGGGGTGTTATAAGTTTGACGTGTGTATCTGTGTATCTGTCTGTGGCATCGTAGCTCCTAAACTAATGAACCGATTTTAATTTAGTTTTTTTTTTGTTTGAAAGGTGGCTTGATCGAGAGTGTTCTTAGCTATAATTCAAGAAAATCGGTTCAGCCGTTTGAAAGTTATCAGCTCTTTTCTAGTTACTGTAACCTTCACTTGTCCGGGGTGTTATAAATTTTTAATTTACACTTGTTTACTAAAAATCTTGAATCTTAGGCAAAATTCGTTCACCCGACCTCTTTCGGGATGAGGTGCAGTTAGAAGGAAAGGGTAGCACGCACAAAAAACGTTGTTTCCGTCATCCGTGGAAACGTGGAACAAGTTATGCTTCGATGAAGCGGTCTCTTAACATGTTTAATAAATATACCGAAAAATATTTAATACTAGCTTAAATAATAATAATAGCTTTAATAATAGAATTTTTTTAAAATCCCGCGGAAACTCTTTGCTTTTCCGGGATAAAAAGTTACATATGTCAATTTCCGGGATGCTAGCTACTTCTGTAACAAACATATAAATCGGTTAAACGGATGGGCCTTTAAGAATCCCGTGAGAAATTTCTGATTTTGCGGGATAAAAAGTAGCCTTTGTCCTTCCCCGGGATGTAAGCTAACTTTTCATCAAAATCGGTTAAACTGTTGGGCCATGAAAAGTTAGTAGACAGACGGACACACTTTCGCATTTATAACATTAGTATGGATAGACGACTCTATGCAAGTCATAAATCATAACTCGCGTGTTGAAACGTCAAAATACCTAACTTAAAGGCTAAGGTCACGCGTGAATTGCGATTGCGGTCTATTTATATTGGTCCTTTGTGGTTTTGTCCGACCAATTTAGACTATTTCTTAGAGTTCTTAATGTATACTAGACTAGATGGTGTCCGCGACTTCGTCCGCGTGGACTTCACAATTTTCAAACCCCTATTTTACCCCCTTAAGGGTTGAATCCGTCTCCTGCTAGGATATGGAACGCCGGTTATAGCGCTGGCATAAATCTGTCTCGTTTTAACTGAAACTTAAGTCTAAGCAAAGTCAAAGTGCGGTCTATAGATTTCAACCTTAGGGACCTCGCTTCCTTCGGTGAACAAGTGTAAGTTAAATAACACCCCCGACAAGTGAAGGTTACAGTAACTAGAAAAGAGCTGATAACTTTCAAACGGCTGAACCGATTTTCTTGGATTATAGCTAAGAACACTCTCGATCAAGCCACCTTTCAAACAAAAAAAAACTAAATTAAATTCGGTTCATTAGTTAAGGAGCTACGATGCCACAGACAGATAGACACGTCAAACTTATAACACCCCTCTTTTTGGGTCAGGAGTTAATAAAAGTAGGTAGGTAAATGGTAATTATTTATTGATGAACTACGTTCAACTCGCATCGCTATGACCTTTTTAATTGCGGCTCGCCCTTGACCGATTACGAAGACCCACCACAGAACCGTTGTATTACGCAAACACATGCAGTGTTTACATTTTTAGGGTTCCGTACCTCAAAAGGAAAAACGGAACCCTAATAGGATCACTTTGTTGTCTGTCTGTCTGTCCTGCCGTGCCTGGTCTAACTTCTTAACTTAAACTTAGTCGCTGATCGTTCCTCCCTGTGTTGGGGACAAAGCGCAGAGAAACTTCCAGCTTTTATAAAATAGCGAAGGTCTGGCTCGCACGGGCTCTTTCTGTATTATACGTATAAAAATAGGTACATTATACACGATTTTTCATATTAAGTACATAATATATTATAAATAATTAGACACGCCAACCGCGAATAAAGGCATGATCGGAAAAAGTAAATTTTACAGATAAAAAAACGTATAATAAGTATTACAATGTAAATAACTTTAGCCTAAAATAAAGGTTACATATAATAAGTATATTCCAATTTGTTTACTTAATTACATATTTATAATTTTAAGTAGTCTTAAAATCAATTTGTTAAATATAAATCCGTAATAAACAAATTAGCATGACTTCGTCTGTGATGGCGTTTGCTGGCGCGCGTGCTGTGCTTGTTTGGAGTGTTTTTTTTGTTAAGAGTGGCCGGTTTTTGTGTTAGTTGCAATTGGTTAGTTGGTGTTTTTTGGTAGTGGAACTGACTGGGAAGCGCTCTAAAGGGGCGCCGCGCGTATGTCGGCGGGTGCCGGCGCAGACGGAGTCCATACTTGTATAAATTCAATAACTTGAAAATATCACAAACTTGACATTGGCTAATCAGAGTAAAGCCAGATTTAAAGAGAAAAAAAAATTAGCATGTGTGATAATAACTTATACCTAAGTATATTGTAAATATAACTTTAGCAAGGTGAAACGTGCAAAGGTGGTACATTATTTTTACGGGTATTTTATGTGTAAAATTAATTTTCTTTTCGATTAACTACGCCTTTATTCCTTTGGGGTGTCGAATTTACAAATAAAACCGATTACTTAAATGTGATATAAGCTGTGGTAATACTTAGATGTGGGATATAAGCTAACCCTGTACCAAATTTCGTCAGAATCGGTTAAAAATTAAAATGTTGGGCCGCGAAAAGGTAGAAGACAGACAGACAGACACACTTTCGCATTTATAATATTAGTATGGATTTCCACGGACTCGCATCGGATGAGTGTGTAACCGCTCTAAACAACGTACATGTAAACTGTAGGTATGAGTATCTTTACCAAGAAAAAGAGTCATGTAAGCTAAAACAGATTGTATGATAATATTGTTCTAAATGTGTTGACTTTTTATGGGATTTTGCTTATGGGTCGTTGAAAGTATGACGCAGGTATATTCTTTGTCTCTAACAATATTTGCGTAACGAAACCAATATCAAGTACTTATGTATATTTCTTGGATTTATTGAAAAACCGACCAAGTGCGAGTCAGACTCGCGCACTGAGGGTTCCGTACTCGGGTATTTTTTCCAACAGTTCCTCCCTGTGTTGGGGATAATACGCAGAGAAACTTTCAGCGTTTATAAAATAACGAAGCTCTGGCACGCGCTGGCACTCTCTATAAGGGTTTTTGATTTACGATAGAACCCTTTGAAAAATAAGCCGTGAAGGCAAGGCGAAGGATACCAAGTTCATCTCAAAACAGAACTAGTTAAAATTAACATAAATATATGGAACTAGAGGATGCCCGCGACTTCGTCCGCGTGGATTTAGGTTTTTAAAGATCCCGTGGGAACTATTTGATTTTCCGGGATAAAATGCCTATGTCAATTACAGGGACGCAAACTACCTTAGTACCAAACATACAAATCGGTTAAGCGGATGGGTTTTTAGGAATCCCGTGGGAACTCTTTGATTTTCCGGGATAAAAAGTAGCCTATGTCCGTCCCCGGGATATAAGCCGACCCTGTACCAAATTTTGTCAGAATCGGTTAAACTGTTGGGCCGTGAATAGGTAGAAGACAGACAGACAGACACACTTTCGCATTTATAATGTTAGTATGGATTTCCAAGTGAAAGTGGGGAAAGTATAGAAATAAACGGTTTCTAATCTTAGATGTAAAAGTACCTACTTAATCACACTAATATTATAAAGGCGAAAGTTTGTATGTGTGTGTGTGTGTGTGTGTGTGTGTGTGTGTATGTTTGTTACTCCTTCACGCAAAAACCACTGGACGGATTTGGCTGAAATTCGGAATGGAGATAGATAATATCCTGGATTAGCACATAGGCTACTTTTTATCCCGGAAAACCAAAGAGTTCCCACGGGATTTCGAAAAACCTAAATCCACGCGGACGAAGTCGCGGGCGTCAGCTAGTAATATTATGATTTTCGATGTTAACCTAATCACACTAATATTATAAAGGCGAAAGGTTGTGTGTATGTTTGTTACTCTTTCACGCAAAAACTACTGGTCGGATTTGGCTGAAATTCAGAATGGAGGTAGATATACCATGGATTAACACATAGGCTAATTTTTATCCCGGAAAGGCAAAAAATTCCCACGGGATTTTTAAAAACCTATATCCACTCGAACGAAGTCGAATTATATCTAGACGTTTAAAATAACTATTCCAATTTCGTTTTTGAAAATCCACGGAACTGATTATCATAGTCTACCGATAAACTTCGATTTTTGGACAATGATCTCTTGAAAGGACTTCCACACGCCTGCGCCTTGTTTAATTTCATCTGGCTGGTGGAGCCACCTAATGGAGGTCTGCCATCGACATCGAAATGTTCATGGGTGATGGTAATCACTTAACACAAGAAGACCCGCCTGCTCGTTAGCTCGCTATTTTTAACCCCCGACCCAAAATGAGGGGTGTTATAAGTTTGACGTGTGTATCTGTGTATCTGTCTGTGGCATCGTAGCTCCTAAACTAATGAGCCGATTTTAATTAATTTTTTTATTTGAAAGGTGGCTGGATCGAGAGTGTTCTTATCTATAATCCAAGAAAATCGGTTCAGCCGTTTGAAAGTTATCAGCTTTTTTCTAGTTACTGTAACCTTCACTCGTCGGGGGTGTTATACATTTTTAATTTAATTATTTTTATTTTATTTTTATTTAAAGGTTTACTAGCGATTTAACATTGTTATGTGTTCCTTAGGTCCGTGAGTGCAGGTAGATGCTGGAGTTAAGGTGAAGCACATAAAAGTCCAATTTAATAATTCAATTTATTTATGCTATTCATACAGTTGAGCGCCAGGAGGGACTTCGATTAGGGTGATAAATCAGGCTCCCTTCCACACCAAAGATGCTAGCCTCAGACTATCTCAGGGTTCGTTCATACAATGTTGTCTGTCCTTATTTTAAGGTCCCGCGGTAGAAGGGCGTGGCGTTAGGCCCTTCCATTTGTGCACAACACGATTTCCGAATTAAGATACCAAAAATGAACTTATATCTACATCACAAATTGACCAACATCACATATGCAGGTAGTTGCTGCATCTTTTTAACACTGAACCGCTCACACACGATGTCAATTAGCGAATGTCTCGTTTCCTATTTTAAATCGACACCTATGCCAAATTAAAAGGATAAATTACAAAATATAAAATGTGACTTTTCATGAGTGGGAATCGAACCTGCGACATCCTATCTACTACGCGGCAAGCAGACGGCTGTTCGCCCGCTGCGCTGTGGCTGGTTACTTAGTTGTTAATAAAATCTTTAACGATTACTAGAATCTCATATCAAATATCCCCATCCTCACAAAAAAAAAAAATATGAGCACTTTTTTTTTTTTTTTTTTTTTAAAATCTTAATACCGCTTCAAGTCCTTAGCGTGCCAAGTACCAATGTCCTTACCGAAGGCATTGTTCAAGCGGTAAACGTTCTCTGATATTTTCTTTGTGATTACCGCCTTTTCAAACTTGGGAGCCAATTTCGACATGAACTTTTGTGTGGCCTTAGATAAGTATTTGGTCCGTTTCCAAACAATATCACCGTCTTTAAAATCGGCTGATCTATGTTTTACATTATAAAATTCCCTACTACGATCATGCGACATCTTCAACCTTTTCTCAACTTCTTTATAAGTTTTATTTCTCGTTTCCATCTGATTTAAAAATAGTTGCTGATCTCTGATCGGTAGTATGTCCCTAATGTCCTTTATATTCTCTAACTGGTTTACAGGTGCAACACTCGTCTCCCTACCAAAAAACAAGTAAGACGGCGTATATCCCGTAACTTCATGAACCGCCGTTCGAATGGCGTGACCTAAATGTCTGAGATGTACATCCCAGTCGAAATGTTTCCCTGATTTTACATATGAGCTTATCATTGTGCCTATTACTCTATTGACCCGTTCCGTAGGGTTGCTTTGTGGGTGATAATTTGGTGTGAACCATAATTTTACATTAAACTTGTCTGCCACCTCTTTGAAGGCTTCCGATGTGAACTGCTTGCCATTGTCACAAATAATAGCTGCCGGCGCCCCGAAGAGCAAGAATTGACTTTCTAGTATCTCACAAATTTTGTCTGCCTTTCCAGTGCGTAAGGGAAATAATAGAGTGAATTTACTAAACCAGCATGTCAAAACTAGTAACATCGTGTTACATTTTCTACTCTTAGGAAACGGTCCCATCAAATCTACGGAGATGATCTGCCATGGCCCGGAAACTTCCCTGTACCGTCCCATTTTCCCAAAAGATGGTTGCTGACATACCTTTACTTTGGCACAAGTTTCACACTTATTCACGTAATCTTTAACATCTCGCAGCAAGTTAGGCCAGTGATAATTTTGTTTGATTTTAAAAAGCGTTTTCCGAACACCAAAATGCCCTGAAGTGGTTGAGTCGTGGGATTCCCTTAAAATGTCTGTTCTTAAACTTTCAGGTACAAATATTTTCCAACGATCGGAAGTCGGGAATTGCTTCAATGGCACCGACTTGAAGAGTAGGCCGTTTTCTACCATCCAGCTTCGATCTTGATCACGCCCAGATTCTATGTCTTTAACCTTGTTTTTGTACCATATATCTTTATGTTTCTCCAAAATCTTGATAGCGTCAACCTCTAACGACCGGGACAAAGCATCGGGGACTACATTACAAGAGCCTGGCCTATGCACCACATCAAAATCAAATTGTTGGAGCTTCATTGCCCACCGAGCTAAACGCCCATGAGGGTCCTTCATTTTGTGCAACCATTGTAACGCACTGTGGTCTGTTACTATCGTAAAGTGAACTCCGTCAATGTATGGCCGAAACTTCTCTATCGCGAAGACCACGCTCAATAGTTCTCTTTCAGATGTAGAGTACTTAACTTCATGCTTATTCAGTTTACGACTCAGATATGCAACTGCTTGGTCCCCGTCATCTGATTTTTGACATAGCACCGCTCCAATTCCATTCTTGGATGCATCACAATGTATGAAAAATGGCTTAGAATAATCTGGACATGCAATAACTGGAGTAGTGGTCAGAAGTGTTTTCAATTGTAGAAACGCCTTGTCCGCTTCCTGTGTCCACTTAAATTTTGAAACCCCTTTTGTTTTAGTTAGCTGGTGCAATGGCGCTGCTATTTCAGAGAAGTCCTTTACAAATCTGCGATACCAACTCGCCAATCCGATAAACCTTTTAAGTTCCCTAATGTTTTTCGGTTTGGCAAAGTTTAGGATAGCGCAAACTTTATCCGGGTCCGTCCTTAACCCCTCCCTATCAATAATATATCCTAAATATTTCAACGAAGATCTGGCAAACTGACATTTTTCCATATTTACAGTCAGGTTGGCCTTTTTAAGGACACCCGTAACCCAACGCAGTAAATTTAAATGCTCTTCAAAGGATGACGAACATACTACTATATCATCTAGATATGCCCACACATTTTCATGTTTAGATTGAAACAACATGTCCATTAGTCTTTGCTGTGACTGCGAGGCATTGACCAAGCCAAATGGCATGACCTTAAATTGGAACAATCCCCTACCTGGTATTGCAAACGCTGTTTTCGGCTTGCTAGAATCATCTAATGGCACCTGCCAAAAGGCAGCCTTTAAATCTATCGTACTCAAATACCTAGCATTACGTAGACTGTCCAAGATGGAAGACACGCGAGGCAAAGGGTATGTATCTCTCTTGGTGACCTTGTTGAGTTGTCTGCTGTCCAAACATAACCTATTGCTACCATTAGCTTTCTTTACTATGAGGACAGGTGAACACCATGAGCTGAACGAAGGTTCTACAACATCTTTTTCAAGCATATCATCTAATTCTTTTTCAATTTGTTGCCTTATGACTGGTGAGAAATTGTATGGCTTTTGATAGATAGCTTTATTCTCACCCGTATCAATATTGTGTTTGATTATATGTGTTCTGCCTAGTCCTTCACCTATAGAGTTCTTCATTTCATCAATCACTTTTAGAAGTTCATCGTGCTGAAACTCATCTAGGTCATCTTGTGATATTAGCGTATTACCCGTATTCATATTGATGGCATTTATTTCGCCCTCTTTAAGCATAATGTCACTTTTGAACTGAAACGTGATGCCAAATAAATCAAAGAAGTCCTTTCCCAATAGTATATTTTGCACTAGCCCAGGCATAACCAGCATTGACATTACATGAGACTGACCATCAAAATTGACCGGAACATCGAAGAAATCCAATATTGTATGTTTGGTACCATCCGCAGTCGAGATATAGTTTATGGTAGTGTTTTTATGGTATGACTTTAATCCCAATATTCTTAAGGTCTCTGCAAATTTCGGATTGATTACTGTTGTATTGGCCCCAGAATCTAAGAGGCCCATACATTTATATTCTAGGATGCTCAACAACACATATGATCTGTTGTCATTTTCTTTAGACAGCGTGAGGTGACCTAATTCCTTAAAGCCGAACATGTTACTAACTACGCCTAACCAATCCTGCCATTCTTTACTATTTCTACTTAGGGGAAAGTTCACTTGGCAGGTTTCTTGCTTTCCCCGACCTCGTTTTCCTTACAAGAGCAGTCTTTTGAGGTTATTCCAAACCGCCCACATCTATAGCAAAACAGACGTTGTTTTGGAATTGTGCATGACCGAAATAGATGACCTGTTTCTCTACAGTTCCAGCAACGTTTCTTATTTCCCTCAACCATGCTATTTTTAATTGCCAAAATAGTGGTGTCCGCCATCTTTACCTCCTTCACTTCTTCCGTTTTATAAGCGAGGTCAGGTTCTAAAGTGTTCTTTCGTGATTTTGGTTCTTCAAATTTTTCACAGCTTATCTTTGTTCTTTCCAGCACTCTAAGTACATTTATTAAGTCTCCCATTGAGGAGAAGTGATCTCTGCACATGGCCCTTTGAAAGTAAGGCTGTAGATTTTTTAAAATGATTGTGATCTTCCTTTGTTCTGAAATTCTTTCCGGTAACCTGTTGAACATATTTTGCATTATCGATATATAAATTATAGCAGACTCATTTCTTCCTTGAGTTCTAGCCTTAATTTCGTCCAATAATTCTTCCTGGTAACATGGAGGCTCAAACGTTCTCTTTAGCAATAACGTCAGTTCTTCCCAGCTCAGAATATTCTCCCTATTGGCTCTATACCAAATCAATGCGTCACCTTCGAAGAAGTCTATCGCGTACTGCCATAAGTCCCTATCCGAAGCATTTCTAGCATCTTTAAGCTCATTTACCCTTTCGATAAATGCATTCACACTGATTTTATTATTATTTCCTGAAAATTTTACTCCCCACTGATTAATAGGAACTAGTTTACGTTTACGATCCTCATATTCAGTAACTGTCGATGAGCGAACAAGTTTGTTAGACCTAATGGTTGTGGCAAGTAGTTTTGATGTTTCCAGCTTATCTTCAAAGTTTACCGATCTATCAGCTTCATCATCCTGCCTACTAGTGTCCCTTGAGTGCTGACCGGCTTGTGACTCTTTCTCTAATTTCCTTATAATTGTCTCCCCAGCTGTACCTAAAGTCTCCTGTAAAATTCGCTTATCATCTGAGGTAAGATTTCCTTCTTCTTCAACTTTATCATCCTGTTCTTCTAGCTGCGCTAATAGATTATCGATTTTAATTCTATAGCTTTCTCTCCGTTCTGTGGCTTTATCTGAATCCGGGACTATAAAATCTACTCTATTTTTAACATGATATAATCTAGAAACTAAGCGCCTAAATAAATTTCTATCCGGCTTTTCTGTAATTTCTGAAATGTAACTTGTCAAAGTTTCGATCTTTGACTTACAGACGTCTAACTCACCCGTAGGATTCTCAAAGCTTTGTTTTGGGGCTTTAATCTGATATGAGTAGTCACCTTTTTCTTCCGAGGACATTAATTCCTTTAATAACTTTTTCAAAATCGGGACAACGCTCTTAATATAAACCCCTCGAGTCGCAAGTTCGAATTCCAGCTCATCTTTTAGTAAAAAGTTTACATCCATTTTAATAGTATCTTAGTAAGTAGATCTTAGTAAGTTAGTAAGGTGATCACGTATGACAAATAAAATGACTTATGAGTATCTGTTATAGCCTATTTCAATTAAAAATGTCAATACTAGTTACTTAATATAAAACATTCCACAAGTGTATTACCAATAATTCAGAAATCCATTAAGTATTACTTCCTATGAAGTACCACACCTAAGACTTAATTATTCTTCTTATAATACTAGGTGCGTATTTATTTCTCTAAAACTTCATTAAGCGATCGATAATTCATGAAACCAAATCAATTATATACAGTACAATTATTTATCATCTATAATAAACTAACACAATACAAGCAATAACATATACGCGATACAGACATTCATAATTTACATGCAATACCTACAAACATTCATAATTTACCATTAACTAACACAAAAATCACATAAGCTAAGTCAGATAATTTTATCTACTAAAATAAAATTACTAAGACTTAGCGTGTAACATGCCTTATATTATCAACCTAAATACCTATTAATTCTTGTTACGTTTACCTACTTCTATTGTGTTGACAAGGTGGGTAACTTTTAACAAATATACGAGCCTAGGCAAAATACCATTTCATTTGGATAAATAGCTAGTAAACTGTAGGTAGACAAAGTATGTATTTCAATAGCTATTATCTAAGTATCATGCGGGTTACACAAACTTATTGTGTAGGTAGGTAAGTGTCCATTGGCCGACGGGTGCATGACATTATTCTATAATAGCCTTATTGAATCTTTACACTGACTAACGAACTTATGGAATAACTATTGTTCACCTTTATTTCACTGTAAATCTATCACAATCACAATGTTATTATTTTACGTGGGCGCCATATGTTATGTGTTCCTTAGGTCCGTGAGTGCAGGTAGATGCTGGAGTTAAGGTGAAGCACATAAAAGTCCAATTTAATAATTCAATTTATTTATGCTATTCATACAGTTGAGCGCCAGGAGGGACTTCGATTAGGGTGATAAATCAGGCTCCCTTCCACACCAAAGATGCTAGCCTCAGACTATCTCAGGGTTCGTTCATACAATGTTGTCTGTCCTTATTTTAAGGTCCCGCGGTAGAAGGGCGTGGCGTTAGGCCCTTCCATTTGTGCACAACACGATTTCCGAATTAAGATACCAAAAATGAACTTATATCTACATCACAAATTGACCAACATCACATATGCAGGTAGTTGCTGCATCTTTTTAACACTGAACCGCTCACACACGATGTCAATTAGCGAATGTCTCGTTTCCTATTTTAAATCGACACCTATGCCAAATTAAAAGGATAAATTACAAAATATAAAATGTGACTTTTCATGAGTGGGAATCGAACCTGCGACATCCTATCTACTACGCGGCAAGCAGACGGCTGTTCGCCCGCTGCGCTGTGGCTGGTTACTTAGTTGTTAATAAAATCTTTAACGATTACTAGAATCTCATATCAACATAAACTTAATAACTATAATAAATACATTGGTTTTTCTATCATGCTCAACTATGTTAAAAGTAAACACTGCATGCAAATTCCGTACAAATACCACAAAGAGTTACAAAGAGGATATTATGCTAACTAACGATTTTTCTAGTTCAATGCAGTATGAAAGATACATATTATATTTACATTTATTTATTATATTTTTACACTTGTTTATTTAAAAAAATATTTAATTCCATCTTAATTGTCCACAGGTAATACACCGCAGACACCATGAAAGTGTGGGGGGCGCACGGAGAATTCTGTGCCAGACACCAATGGGAGGTCATAGTGGCTACCCTGGCTTTGTTGGCCTGTGCAGCCAGCGTGGAAAGGCATGGCACGGGGTCCCGCTCAGAGAGATGCGCAGGATGGGCCAGGGCTTGCCCAGGGTTGGAAGCGGAGTACCAGGCCGCCGACGCGGTGGTCATGACCTTCGTCCGTTGTACGGCACTACTGTACGCGTACTACCAAGTTTCAAACCTGCAGAAAATCGCCTCAAAGTACTTGCTTATCCTAGCCGGTGTATTCTCCACATTCGCAAGTTTCATCTTCACTTCAGCGCTTGCTAGTTTGTTCTGGAATGAATTAGCGAGTATCAAGGATGCTCCGTTTTTGTTCTTACTAGTAGCCGATGTAGCTAGAGGTGCTAGAATGGCTAAAGCTGGTTGGAGTGCTGGGGAGGATCAAGAGAAAAGAGTTGGGAAGGCTCTGTCGTTATTGGGACCGACAGCAACGTTAGATACACTTCTAGCGGTTTTGCTAGTCGGTGTTGGAGGTTTATCCGGTGTTCCAAGGTTGGAACATATGTGCACATTCGCTTGCTTAGCATTATTAGTGGATTACCTAGTCTTCGTCACGTTTTACCCGGCTTGCCTATCATTAGTAGCAGATTTTGCATCTGGGAGAAAAGAAATGGCTCCAGACAGCCCGTTTTCCGAAGAAGACCTAAAACCGAACCCAGTGGTTCAAAGAGTTAAGATGATTATGGCTGCTGGATTACTATGCGTCCATTTAACAAGTAGGTGGCCTTGGACGAGAGAAAATGGCATGATTGAAGGATCTCTAACCGATGATTTTAAATCTGGGAATCATGAAAATGTTTTGTTCCACTCCTACGTAAAGTGGTTTTCAGTGAGCGCTGATTATATCGTCATAGCAACGCTTCTATGCGCGTTGATCATCAAATTCATCTTCTTCGAAGAGCAAAGGAATTGGGTTATAGATATGAACGATTTGACTGTCAAAGAGGTTGTCAAACATAGCGGTAACAGTAAAAAGTTGTTTACAGTTGGAGAAGAAGATTTGAAAGCTGAAACGTCCACGCAAACGGATCCATCACTTAATTTTGATGAAAATGATTGGCCATCTCTTTCACCAAGCTCTTCGTTTGCTAGATTGAATGCTAAGAAACGTCCAATGGCAGAATGTTTGGAAATATATCGTTCAGAAGGAATCTGTACTTCGCTGAGTGACGAAGAAGTTGTCATGCTTGTTGAACAATCTCATATACCAATGCATACTCTCGAAAATGTGTTAAACGATCCCTTGAGAGGTGTACGACTGCGCAGAAAAATCATAGCCTCGAGATTTGAAACGGATTCTGCGGTTAAAAAACTACCATATTTAAATTACGATTACAGTAAAGTTTTGAATGCTTGCTGTGAAAATGTTATAGGGTATGTGGGTATTCCAGTTGGTTATGCTGGGCCTTTGGTGGTCGATGGTAAAGCGTACATGATTCCTATGGCCACAACGGAAGGTGCTTTAGTAGCATCGACGAATAGGGGAGCAAAAGCGATCGGAACTAGAGGCGTAACTAGTGTTGTTGAAGATATAGGTATGACTAGAGCGCCAGCAGTGAAATTACCTAACGTAGTCAGAGCGCATGAATGTCGCCAGTGGCTAGACAATAAGGATACCTATGCATTGATTAAAGAAGCGTTCGATTCCACATCGAGATTTGCAAAACTCCAAGAAGTCCATATAGGTGTTGACGGAGCAACATTGTATTTAAGATTCAGAGCAACCACTGGAGACGCAATGGGAATGAACATGGTATCCAAAGGCGCTGAAAATGCTCTAAAACTACTCAAAAACTATTTCCCTGACATGGAAGTAATCAGTCTATCCGGAAACTACTGCTCTGATAAGAAAGCAGCTTCCATTAACTGGGTCAAAGGAAGAGGTAAAAGAGTTGTCTGCGAAACGACAATTTCGGCTGAGAATTTGAAGAAGATATTTAAAACTGACGCTAAAACTATGACAAGATGTAATAAAATCAAAAATCTGTCTGGATCCGCTTTAGCCGGGTCTATCGGTGGTAACAACGCGCATGCAGCTAATATGGTCACAGCAATATTTATCGCAACAGGCCAAGATCCAGCTCAGAATGTAACGAGCAGCAGTTGCTCAACAAGTATGGAAATTTCTGGTGATAATAGAGATGATTTGTACGTAACTTGTACTATGCCTTGTTTGGAAGTTGGTACGGTTGGCGGTGGGACCGTTTTGACAGGACAAGGTGCGTGTTTGGAAATCCTTGGAGTCAAAGGCGCTGGGGAAAGGCCTGGTGAAAATTCGGCAAGATTGGCATCTCTTGTATGTGCTACGGTGTTAGCTGGGGAACTTAGTCTTATGGCCGCACTGGTTAATTCTGACTTGGTGAAATCTCATATGCGTCATAATAGATCGGCAATCAACGTTCCAGCATCAGCAAATGATATGACTCTAAAAGTACCCACTTTATAACAGTTGTTACACCAAATAGCTGAAATGAAATGAGCTTAAGGAAGTTAATGACTTAAATTCGACTGTTGAAATGTCGATGTAGGCGGTGTTATATTCGTTTGGGACATTAACATTTTAAACTGAAAATAGATACAAGAAAACTGTTTTTTTTTTATTGAGATCAATACTGTTCAGTCTGTCATTATGCACATTTTAAGTATTTTATTGAAATTGATTTATTTACTGTGCTCAGATTTTTTATCTCGCTAAAATTTGATCCTTGCATGAAACTGAGTCTTAATTAAAATAAGTTTGACCAGAAGAAGTTTGAGAAGAAGAGAAGAAAAAACGCTTGACCAGAATTTGTTCTCATAAAAAGAATTTGGTTTTGATATTGTGTTCCAAAAAAATATAACATCCTGAACAACCGTAAGCGTGCGTTTCTAGTGGAGCGAAACGGTCACAGTACAATGACGTCAGAGTAAAATGGACCTTAAAGTGAGTGAATTAAAGTTAATTTCGCAAGGTTTCCTGTTTATGGAAGAAATGTTTAAAATCAAGGCTATTAACGTCGATTTTATATTAACGCTGAAGTGTTTCGACTCTCGAATACGATCATCGTTGGGAACGAAATTTTCAGCAGACCAATCGACTTATTGATAGATGACGTGACAAAATTATCTTAATATGATTGATCGAAGCGCTCCACTCCGCTCCGCTTCATTTGAAGTGCACTGGAATCTGCAACTCACTGCCGATGCTTGAATGTACAACGTATGCTTGTATTACTTGAATTTCAAGTCATCTTTACAGTAATAAGATCTCTGAACAATAACCAACGTATATCTAAGCTTTTCTTAATAAAGAATTATTACTAAGTTTCAAAAATTGTACTCGGTTTAATATTCTACATATATATCGATTTAATTACGAGGGGTCTCTCCCTCACTCGCTCCATACAAACGTAGTTCCAATTTCATTTGAATATTAAGCAACCAAAGTCCATGAAATTTTGCAGACATATTCTAGAAACTAATATGTATGCCGGTGGTTTTCCAGATTTCTGTTAAAATATGTAATATTAAAATTACAGGGGCTCAAAGATTTGTGTGTGAATTTTTAAGACCGCGTAACTTTGAAACCGAATATTTTAACGGAAATCTGGAAAACCACAGGCATAGATATTAGTTCCCGGAACGTTTCTACAAAATTCTATTGAGTATTGAGTATGATTGGTTAGTATTCCAAGACCCCTCTTAATTGGTCGTCAAATGCTGCTGGGCAGGTATTAATTAATAAGTCAATCAGTCAAAATCCTTTTCCAATTTCTATTTCTCCACCAACCGCGTCTATCCGTGTGCGCTCGCTATTCTATTACATAAGTTATATTATTTATTATATTCTCATCAGAACTATTATTATGGCATAAACTCCTTTCATCATATTATTTCATTTATATCAATAAATTTATATTATTATTTATATTAATATTATTTATTTACTCTCCTATGCACAATTACTCTCACGCAGATAACTACTGTACAACGTGATCACGATAAAAGGCGTAGACATTCCGAACGCAATAACTTACTAAAAAATCTAGTTGTAACGATGTTAAGAAGGGTCTCTCCGTCACTCGCTCCATAAAAACGTAGTTCATCTCTCATTTGAATACTAACCAATCATACTCAATGGAATTTCGTAGAAACGTTACGGGAACTAATATCTATGCCTGTGGTTTTCCAGATTTACGTTAAAATATTCGGTTTCAAAGTTACGCGGTCTTAAAAATTCACAAACAAATCTTTCAGCCCCTGTAATTTTAAAACTACACATTTTTAGAAAAATCTAAAACACCACAGGCACAGATTTTAGTTTTTAGAATATGTCTGCAAAATTTCATGGATTTTGGTTGCTTAATATTCAAATGAAATTGGGACTACGATTGTATGGAGTAAGTGACGGAGAGAGCCCTGTTAACTGTACCATGATGTTCGGGTGATCAACCCGTCCACAATAGTAAAGCTAAAATCGATAAACTCATTGACACTCTCCCATTCCATTACAATAAAAATTCTTTCCATGTGTTATCTAATAACACTACCTATCTTCAATATTTTCATACCATATCCTTTCACAAATATTTTATTCCAAATCATTCCCATTTCCATAATACCATTCCCAAAATGCCATTACTTCTTCTTACTACTTCTACTTATTCGCGTCCCATCTTAGACCACATCATCACTTTCCATCAGGTGTGATTGTGGTCAAGCGCTTACCTGTAGAGAATTAAAAAAAAAAACTTCATTCATTTAAATATTATTTTCATTACTTTGTACCTTTTGCTCCAGTCTTTCACACAGACCAACTAGCGTACAACATGATCAAGAGATGGGCCGATAACTCACATCACTTCTTATCCTCACATTTATATTATAATTTTAAATCTCTTTCCATCTTTTAAATCCAACTGCATACACATACCAAACCAAACCTTACATTCTCTTTAAATTCAACGAACCCCAACGTCTATGACTATACTTTGGTTATTGTTCTAAGATTAACACCAATATAGTATTAGTATTAGTAATGAATAAAAAATCGTTTAGTGCTCGCATATAACTATGTTTTTCTCGAAGTTAAACTAAACTAGCTAGTAGTCTATGAGCGATGTAGATTAGGAAAAGTTTTGTGCCTAAAGTCAAGCCTTGTTTCACTCCCAGTGTATTTAAGTATTTATAGTGTCTTCGCTTCGACTTTTATAAATGGATGTTATGGGATATTATATTAACATTTATAATAACTTAGGCTTTATTTAACTTCCATATTGGATTTTGTTTTTATTTCGACTGTTTGGAGCTTTGTCATAGACTTAGTTTTACTTTTTATTTATTTACATTGTTCTACAAGAACAAAAGCAATTATTATCTATACCTATGATAAAACTTTTAGCTGACATTATACAGGATGGTCTTTAAGTCGCTTCTAACATTCAGAATCCATGACTTTAGGCTTAATTTGAAAGAAAGAAAGAAAATTCATTTATTCATCTTGTTAGTAGGTTAGTAGTTTTTAATAATTACTTAATAATAATCAAAAAACTTCCTGCACCCACATGGCACAAGATGAAAAGGTTATTTCGTGGTTAAGTGACATTGCAATGGGTACATACCAGGATTAAAATGATGATTTCGACTTATCGAGACCATAATTTCAATCGTGGTATGTACTATGTACCTATTATTTACATAAAGCAGTATTTACATTACGAATTTAATGGCATGAAATTAATTTCATAAGCAATTTCACGTGTAAACAGCGCGTGTAAACGTCTAGTTTCGTGCATGAAATTAATTTCGTAATATAAATTTCGCTTCATACTATTCATTTAATCCGCAAATAATACAAGTGTAAATTGAAAATTTATAACACCCCCGACAAGTGAAGGTTACAGTAACTAAAAAAGAGCTGATAACTTTCAAACGGCTGAACCGATTTTCTTGGATTATAGCTATTCCGCGCCTACGATCCAAAATATCTGAGTTTTCCGAAACATCATTTTCAAATAAATAACTATGTATCTAGGTAACGTCCATGTTGACAGCTTGACATTTGTCAATATGAACTAGAAAAGAGCTGATAACTTTTAAACGGCTGAACCGATTTTTTTGGATTACCTATAGCTCTCTCACACTCTCGATCAAGCCACTTTCAAACAAAAAAAACTAAATTAAAATCGGTTCATTAGTTTAGGAGCTACGATGCCACAGACAGATACACACGTCAAACTTATAACACCCCTCTTTTTGGGTCGGGGGTTAAAAAACAAATTACAACTTATTTTATTCCAAGTTCCAAAAGAGACCTAGGTTTTGTAAATGTCGTCTTTAGTGCGGTACTCAAAAATACATTTTTTTTTAATTTAATTTATTATCTGTAATTGGTGCATCTCAAATGACCATCCTGTATAGTATGCATATTGGACTTCGTCTGTGTTGGTGTTAGCTGGCGGGCGTGCTCAGCCTTTTTGGAGTGTTTTTTTTTTTTTGTTAAAACTGACTGGAAAGCGCTCTAAGGGGGTGCCGCGCGTGTGTCGCCGAGCGCCGGCACAGACGGGGTCCATACTTGTATAGTTTCCCTAACTTGTTACAAATAACTACAAACTTGACACTGGCTAATCTTTGTAAAGCCAGAGACAGAGAAGAAAAAAATATGCATATTATTTGTACATAAAAAGATATTAAATACGTGAGGTAATGTGCAGGTATACTAATCTTTGCCCAACACTCATGATACAAGGTCACCTTGCAACATGCGGTATAATGCGAGTCGAGATTTCAACAAAACGACCGACAAATAGCCTTTTTAATACTAAAATGGAGGTTATCTATATATCGAGGACATCGAGCTGAACCTACCAATTTTCCAAAATTTTATTTTGTAGGGTTCCGTATCTTCAGAGAAAAAAAGGAACCCTTATAGTATCACTTCGTTATCCATCAAGACCCGTCAAAGGAATAAAATCCTATAGGGTCCTTCCCGTAGACCTAGAATCATGTTTGTCAGGTAGTCATTGTCTTATAGCACAAGTAAAGTGAAAAATCCGGAAACTTTAAATTTGCGGTTAGATCACAAAAATAATTATATTAATAAAAATTTCAAAATAACCACTATGAAAACTAAATTAAAATCGGTTCATTCGTTTAGGCGCTACGAGGCCACAGACAGATACACAGATACACACGTCAAACTTATAACACCCCTCTTTTTGGGTCGGGGGTTAAAAAGTGATTTGTTGTACTGAACCTTTGGCGTGCGAGACCGACTCGCGCTTGACCGACTTTTTTAAACGAGTCTGTGTGAACTAGCTTTTAAGTCTGCGTTAGGTTGCGCTTTCTGCGCATGCGAATGCGACTTATACCACTTTGGTAACACTGTAACTTAACTGCATCGCCACTGCTGACGACTGAGCAGTCCACATATTGACAATGTGCAGTTGTAATATTGACTGCACGTGGACTGGTCAGTTGGGTTTATTTCCATAATCTTTAACTCCACAAATAGGTTGAATTTGAATGAAAATTATAGCAACATACTATTATTATTTATAACTGACTGAAAAATAGCTTAGTTTTAATAGTTTAAAAGGGGTCTCCCCGTCACTCGCTCCGTACAAACGTAGTTCGTCTCTCATTTGAATAATAACCAATCATACTCAATAGAATTTTGTAGAAACTTTCCGGGAACTAATATCTATGCCTGTGGTTTTCCAGATTTCCGTTAAAATATTCGGTTTCAAAGTTACGCGGTCCTAAAAATTCGCATACAAATCTTTGAGCCCCTGTAATTTTAATACTTACTACATATTTTTAGAAAAATGTAAAACACCACAGGCACAGATATTAGTTTCTAGAATATGTCGCAAAATTTCATGGACTTTGGTTGCTTAATATTCAAATGAAATTGGGACTACGAATGTATGGAGTAAGTGACGGAGAGAGCCCTGTTAATTTTAAGTTTTTGTGTACTTAAAATATATACGTGTTTAGATATAGTAGCTAATCTTAGTAAAAATACTACACTAAAAGTGTAAAATTATATTGGAACTCTGTTAAAGTCTAACAAGATGTGTAAAATTTTATGTTTTGTTAAAATGCTTCACGAAAAGTGTAAAATTACATGCGAAGTTTGTGAAAATGTTACGCGAAAAGTGTCAAATTTTGTAAACTTTGTTAAAATATTTCATTAAAAGTGTAAAATTGAAATGAAATGATATTTAAAAAAATGAAATGATTTTTATTGATCGTAAAAAATATAACATACAACAATACCATTACAAGCACTTATGTGCTTATAATGTAAGCAATTATGTGCTTGTAATGGTAATTGGCACTTATTACATATTATGCTTTTAATATTAACAAAAACATATTATTTAAAAGTTCACATGTGAATTTTGTGAAAATGTTACACGAAAAATGTGAAATTATGTAAACTATTGCTATAGGTGTATTTCGCAGGTATATTGTCAAAGCCGTGATATTACAATCTCACTAATGATATTATAATTAAACGCAAGACTGTCAATCGACTTCATTCTTACAATTTAACGGTCTGGTTTTAGTGTCATTATAATGTCACTACAGTGATATTGTAAGGTTATGATATCTTGACAATTTCACTGATCGTTAGTTTATGAGGGCGCCTCTGATTGGTCCGTTTCCGATGTTGAAAACGATGGTTGAAAAGGAATTGACCAATCAGAACGCTTGACGTCTCCCACTGCCTACTTCATTCATAATATACCTAGGTTTTTATAATGCCACAAAAACCAGGTCGATAAATTGCAAGAAATTAAGTCGATTATCAATCTACCGTTTAATTATAATATCACTAGTGAGATTGTAATATCACGTCTTTGACAATACACCTGCGATATATTCTTGACTGAGACGGCTCGTGGGTATGGGGGCTCCATTACGGTAAAAAAAAAAAAATATTGAAGTTGGTTTTATTTTTCTTTTGAATTTTTTTTATTTCACAATTTATAGTGGCCCCACTATACTATAATATGCTATGCCCAGTTAAAACCCTACTGTTTACTAAGCTATTACACTGATCATATATCATATATATAATATTACATTGAGGAGTTCTGTTCTCCATCTCCGAAGATATTCATCAGCTCTTCACCATATACCCTTTCAAGCAAAAAAATTACGAGCCGTTTCAGGCAAACGGTATAAATGTACCCGTCTAAGCAGGTATATAATTTAAGTTTTCGTTGTTGTTTTTTTAATTATTTAAATATCTATTTATTTATAACCATTTTAATGGGTAAGGCAATATTTTTGTATTAAAACCGTTTAAAATATATATGTTTTTTATTATTATTCTATTATCGTAATACAAAACCTTCCTTTTACAATTTTTCAATAGTACAAGTAGTATAGAGGCAATAAAGAGAAAAGTGGACAGGGAAGCCCTTATCTCTATAAGAGATCTCTACCAGTGACCCTTGGCAGTGCGAGAGGTTGTAAAGGGAGTAGAGTAGGTACAGCAAAGATAGAAAGTATTCATGAAAAAAGCTTTTTTTTTCTCTCGTCTGGCTTTACAAAGATTAGCTAATGTCATCATCCATCCATCCATCAGCCTGTAAGCGTCCACTGCTGGACATAGGCCTTTCCAAGAGTGCGCCACCAAACACGGTCCTCCGCCTTCCTCACCCACCCGCTCCCCGCCACCTTCTTCAGGTCATCGGTCCAGCGGGCAGGAGGTCGTCCCACACTGCGCTTACCGGTACGCGGTCTCCACTCCAGAACACGTCTGCCCCACCAGCCGTCGGTTCTGCGACAGACATGGGCTAATGTCAAGTTTGTAGTTATTTGTAACAAGTTAGATAAACTATACAAGTATGGACCCCGTCTGTGCCGGCGCTCGCCGACACACGCACGGCACCCCCTTAGAGCGCTTTCCAGTCAGTTTTAACAAAAAAAACACTCCAAAAAGGCAGAGCACGCCCGCCAGCTAACACCAACACAGACGAAGTCCTGAAAAAAGCTGTTTAGTGGTGTTGCGTGGTGGTACTTGGGGCTTGCTTGGTGGCTGGCTTTTCCTGCATGCTTAGCAGTGGGAGGGCGGGTGGTGCATGTCGCATGTACCATACAGATTGCCTTTTTTAAGCGGATTATAGCAAAGATTTGATTGATTTGATTCTTTTTATGTCAAGCAATATAATATTAGGTACATTCGGTTTAGTCGGTAGAATAGAATAGATTTTTATTCAAATAGACTTTTACAAGTGCTTTTGAATCGTCAAATAATTTACCACTGGTTCGGAATGCCGTTCCTACCGAGAAGAACCAGCAAGAAACTAGGCGGTTGCTCTTCAATTTTACAATTAAGTAGATATAGGTTGCGCTTTTCTGCGCAAAAGCATTTAACCGATGTGACTGACAAAAGTGGTAAGTACCTATATATGTTGGTTAGGTAAGTATAAATAGGTATAATATGTATGTGCCTTCTTCAGTCTGGATTCCTGACTGTGTTTACGTCAAACTCTAAAAATACACGGTTGATGACTTTCATGAAAGAAAGGGTTGATAGCTAATAGCTACTAGAGGATGCCCGCGACTTCGTCCGCGTGGATTTCGGTTTTTAAAGATCCCGTGGGAACTGTTTGATTTTCCGGGATAAAAAGTTGCATATGTCAATTGCAGGGACGCAAGCTACCTCGGTACCAAACATGCAAATCGGTTAAGCGGATGGGTATTTAGGAATCCCGTGGGAACTCTTTGATTTTCTGGGATAAAAAGTTGCCTATGTCCATCCCCAAGACCTAAGATCCCCGGGAGCTAAGTACCAAATTTCATCAGAATCGGTTAAACTGTTGGACCGTGACTTTTCACGGTCCAACAGTTACCTCTGTACCTGTCTGTGGTCTGTCTGTTACCTTTGTAACAGACAGACTCGCATTTATAATATTAGTATGGATAACATTTTTTTATATGCGTATTTTCACGGACTCGATCGGATGAGTGCGTAACCGCTCTAAGATGAAATTATCTATTCTAAATCTGAGCATCCGAGGCAGTTTATCCTTGACCGATAACGGAGGTTAGATTTTGAATCACTCCGAGTAAAGTGCTCCTTCCATGTCCGACAATCGGTGACAGAAAAATAAGTTCCTTTTATCGTGCTCTTGTGCAAAAAGCAATGATTAAAGGTGCAAGAGACGGGTCAGCCCGCGAAATTCAAATTTAATTTGGTTTTTCGCAATTTAAACTAATACGACAACGTAGGCTTATGGCATTTTAATTGCGACAATGGCAGTATCATCCTCACAGGTTTATATAAAAATCTTTACTTGAAAGTGTTCAGTTTAAGAAATTAGTCAAAATAATGAGTTTGACATGAGTTACAAATTTGTCGATACTATAGCTAATTTCTTTTGCTAATTTTGAATTTCGCGGGCAGACCCGTCTCATGCACGTTAAGACGCTCTGTTAAAACGAAACAGCGTTTTAAGTACCACCATACAATTAGTCTATGGGTACCACTGGAATAAATCTGTCTAGTTTTGACTAAAACTTAAGTCTAAGTGGCATGTGGAGGTCCTAACAACTCTAACAAGACACCTATTGTCCAGCGTCTTTCAGTTGAGTGATAATAAGTAGGTACTCTGAGACCTTATGAGCTCGACACTATTTTATTTTATTTTTATTTTTATTTGTACCAGAAAGTTGTAACAATATAAATAAAAGGAAAGAAAAAGTGGACAGGGAAGCACTTTATAAGAGATCTCTACCAGTGACCCTTGCCAGTGCGAGAGGTTGTAAAGGGAGTAGAATAGGTACAACTAAGATCGACAGTACCTATTCATGAAAAAAAAGCTCAATAGATATTATGTTATAATATATACTTACAAATATTTATTTTTTATATAATAAAATAGACTTACAAAAACATACATAAATATATAGTTACAGTCATAAATATATCTATACTAATAAATAAAATTGGAGTGTCTGTCTGTAATTTCGAAATAACTACCTCATATTAAGCTCATAGGGTTATTTGAACGATACCTTAACTGAATCACACGTTTTTAAAATTTTTGTCTGTCTGTCTGTCTGTCTGTCTGTCTGTCTGTTTGAAAAGGCTAATCTTTGGAACGGCTGGACCGATTTTGACGGGGTTTTCACAGACAAGTAGAGGATTGACCAGGGTGTAACATAGGCTACTTTTTTAACCGACTTTCAAAAAGGGAGTTGTGTTTTTCTACCTATGTACACCGAAATCTTTGAGATCTCTGAACCGATTTGCGTAATTTTTTTTTAATCGATAGAGGAACTTTGCGACATTGTTTCATAAAGGATTCCAACTTCTCAATCCTGATGCTGCAGGGGATCTGACCAATCCACGCGGGCGAAGCTGCGGGCATCAGCTAGTCTTATAATATATACCGATAAATATATTATGTAAACAATATGTTATGACAGAGAGGAAAGATAGTGCTGTTTCAGACGAAGTTTGAAGGTGCTGATGGAAGGGTTATTTTTAAAAATACTGTCAGGTAGTGAGTTCCAGAGACTATTATGTATTCTAGAGGCTCGTCCAATAAATTATTTTTGTTTATAGGTGCGACAAATCAATGCTATATATGCATAAGTAATAAAAACTACACATTACGTTATGTGAAATCATTATTACGTAATGCCTGACGCTCGTAACAATTGAAATTGAAAATCGTTACCTACTTATGGCACTTGTTACGTCGAAGGTATTAAATTAAAGTTCATGGTATGCAAAAATGTACCTTTAAGTATAGGTTTAAAATTCATATAACCTCGTCGGGTGACAGAAGGGCTTGCTCATTTTTGACGTGACAACGTCTTATAATTCGATAGAGCCGGCTGCACGCACGAAAAAACATGACTCATGCGGCGTTACCTCGCTCTGAGGCGTTCCATGTAAGGCTTGAAGTGCAAGCGAGAGCGCGGAACGAGCGACAAAGAAGCACAATCGGCCTTTGTTGTCACGTTCAACTATCGTCAGTAAACCGACTTTACAGACAGCCAATTTTTTTTTTGCGCAACGGATCAGCCTGGCTGTCCAGCGTGGAAATGCAGCCAGTATTCTTGGCACCATTCCACGCGGACATGATTTGTATAGGAATTAGATACGGCTAGCTTTAAGTTTTATTGTAATATTTTGATAAGAAAAAAAAAAAAAGAAAAAAAAACCTTCGATTGTATTTTTTTTTAAATCACACTTCACACTAATATTAAAAAAGGCGAAAGTTTGTGTGTGTGTGTGAGTGTGTATGTTTGTTACTCCTTTACGCAAAGACTACTGAACGGATTTGGCTGAAATTCAGAATGGAGATAGATAATTTCCTGGATTAGCACATAGGCCACTTTTTATCCCGGAAAAACAAAGAGTTCCCACGGGATTTCGGAAAAACCTAAATCCACGCGGGCGAAGTCGCGGGCATCGGCTAGTATGTGAATATTGCCATTGAATAAAATAAAATTTATAATATCGTAAAAAGTAATACTCAAAGATAAATGATAAATAATTTTTATAGTAACAATATGTGAATATTGTCATTTAATAAAATAAAATTTATACTTAGTACAGTAAAAAATAATACTCAAAGATAAAAGATAAAGATAATTTATTTGACTCAACAACAAATATAACAAACATAACAAAACGTATTGACATAAGAGGGGTCTCTCCGTCACTCGCTCCACACAAACGTAGTTCCAACTTCATTTGAATATTAAGCAACCAAAGTCCATGAAATTTTGCAGACATATTCTAGAAACTAATATCTATGCCTATGGTTTTCCAGATTTCCGTTAAAATATTCGGTTTCAAAGTTACGCGGTCTTAAAAATTCACATACAAATCTTTGAGCCCCTGTAATTTTAAAACTACATATTTGTAGAAAAATCTAAAACACCACAGACACAGATATTAGTTTCTAGAATATGTCTGCAAAATTTCATGGACTTTGGTTGCTTAATATTCAAATGAAAATTGGAACTATGATTGTATGGAGTAAGTGACGGAGAGAGCCCTGTTAAATTAGTTACCTATCAAAATGGCGGAACAACCCGTACGATTCGAAAAATTCAGTTATTTAGTACAGCGTGTTCCACATCGCTTTCCATACATTTAGGGTACGTTTCCACTGAAGCGGAGCGCACCGTGAATTGGCCTTTTGCAGTGCAGTGCTCGAAATCCCCACTCCGCATCAGGGTCCGCTCCGCTCCACTCCGCCCTGCTCCGCTTCAGCGGAAACTCTACCTACGACAGTTACTATCCTACCTACGAAAGTATACTTAATAGACTAGATATGCATAAGTAATTTATTCAAAAATTATCTTATTAACCCCCGACCCAAAAAGAGGGGTGTTATAAGTTTGACGTGTGTATCTGTCTGTGGCATCGTAGCTCCTAAACTAATGAACCGATTTTAATTTAGTTTTTTTTGTTTGAAAGGTGGCTTGATCGAGAGTGTTCTTAGCTATAATCCAAGAAAATCGGTTCGGCCGTTTGAAAGTTATCAGCTCTTTTCTAGTTACTGTAACCTTCACTTGTCGGGGTGTTATAAATTTTTAATTTACACTTGTATCTACTTAATTATGACGTAAATACCATGAATAATGATTTTTTAACTAATTTTCTTCCAAAAACTTTACCTAATAATAAAATACTAATTGCTAATCCACAACCTAGGTATGAAAAACCGGCCAAGTGCGAGTCAGACTCGCGCACTGAGGGTTCCGTTCTCAGGTATTTTTCCAACATTTTGCACGATAAATCAAAAACTGTTATACATAAAAATAAATAAAAATCTGATTTAGGATGTAGGTACAAGTAAAGCCCTTTCATATGATACCCCACTTGGTATAGTTATCTTACTTTGAAAATTGAAATGTTTTACTTTTTTTTTAAATGATGTAACCACAAATTCACGGTTTTCAGATTTATTCCTGTACTTGTGCTATAAGACCTACCTACCTACCAAATTTCATGATTCTAGGTCAACGGGAAGTATCCTATAGGTTTCTTGACAGACAGACAACGAAGTGATCCTATAAGGGTTCCGTTTTTCCTTTTGAGTTACGGAACCCTAAAAATGGTAAGATAACTAACTATAATTTATAATTATGATAGTGCTATTACTTACACTTCAAATATTTCCTAGTAATTTTAATACTTACATACCTACCAATTATTTTTTTTTTTTAAATTTATTTATTTAAAGTTTAAAATACAAAAAAACCTTATGAAATATATCTCGCCAAACTGCGTCGCAGTTTGTTGGCGAGTTAGCGCTCAATACTTTTATTCGAAGCCCTAATCTGTAACGTTAAATATCACACTAATATTATAAAGGAGAAAGTTTGTATGTGTGTGTGTATGTTTGTTACACCTTCACGCAAAAACTACTGGACGGATTGGGCTGTTTAGAATGGAGATAGATTATACCCTGGATTAGCACATACGCTACTTTTTATCCCGGAAAATCAAAGATTTCCCACGGGAATTTAAAAAAACCTACATCCACGCGAACGAATTCGCGGGTATCAGCTAGTTACTAAATAAATATACTTACTTACTAGCTGACGCCCGCAACTTCGTCCGCGTGGATTTAGGTTTTTCGAAATCCCGTGGGAACTCTTTGGTTTTCCGGGATAAAAAGTAGCCTACAATCTACAAGCTAATCCAGGATATTATCTATCTCCAATCCGAATTTCAGCCAAATCCGTCCAGTAGTTTTTGCGTGAAGGAGTAACAAACATACACACACACAGACTTACACACAAACTTTCGCCTTTATAATATTAGTGTGAAGTGTGATTCTGTGGTTACTGCCCAATGGAAAAAATTTAGATGTACGTTTAGGGCCGGCGCACATAAGGCGGAGCGCAGCGCAGAGCATGCCCGCGAAGTTTTCTAATCACGTGACACATTACGCGAATTTGTACCAGAGAATGCGCGAGCACGCGCGGGACTGCGCGAGTATTCGCACGGATGCACAATTGATTTTTAACCCCCGACCCAAAAAGAGGAGTGTTATGTTTGATGTGCGTCTGTCTGTGGCATCGTAGCTTCTTAACTAATGAAGCGATTTTAATTTAGTTTTTTTTTGTTTGAAAGGTGGCTTGATCGAGTGTTCTTAGCTATAATCCAAAGAAATCGTTTCAGCCGTTTGAAAGTTATCAGCTCTTTTCTAGTTACTGCAACCTTCACTTGTCGGGGGTGTTATACATTTTTAATTTACACTTGTAGATATTATTTTAATGAGGACAATGTCGATATTTTGACTGTGAAAAATGCTCTGCGCTGCGCTCCGGCCCTTAAATATAATGTACCAAGTGCCAGCGAGAGCCCGACCTTCAATACTAGACCTCCAGAGCCAGCGAGAGCCCGACCTTCAATACTAGACCTCCAGAGCCAGCGAGAGCCCGACCTTCAATACTAGACCTCCAGAGCCAGCGAGAGCCCGACCTTCAAGACTAGACCTCCAGAGCCAGCGAGAGCCCGACCTTCAATACTAGACCTCCAGAGCCAGCGAGAGCCCGACCTTCAATACTAGACCTCCAGAGCCAGCGAGAGCCCGACCTTCAATACTAGACCTCCAGAGCCAGCGAGAGCCCGACCTTCAATACTAGACCTCCAGAGCCAGCGAGAGCCCGACCTTCAATACTAGACCTCCAGAGCCAGCGAGAGCCCGACCTTCAATACTAGACCTCCAGAGCCAGCGAGAGCCCGACCTTCAATACTAGACCTCCAGAGCCAGCGAGAGCCCGACCTTCAAGACTAGACCTCCAGAGCCAGCGAGAGCCCGACCTTCAAGACTAGACCTCCAGAGCCAGCGAGAGCCCGTCCTTCAAGACTAGACCTCCAGAGCCAGCGAGAGCCCGACCTTCAAGACTAGACCTCCAGAGCCAGCGAGAGCCCGACCTTCAAGACTAGACCTCCAGAGCCAGCGAGAGCCCGACCTTCAAGACTAGACCTCCAGAGCCAGCGAGAGCCCGACCTTCAAGACTAGACCTCCAGAGCCAGCGAGAGCCCGACCTTCAAGACTAGACCTCCAGAGCCAGCGAGAGCCCGACCTTCAAGACTAGACCTCCAGATAAGAGTCAAGACTGCTTCTATAAACTGTCGAAAAACCAGGATGGGATGTAAAAAATAAAAAGCAGTTTTATTATAAATATAATAATATTTATTCCTTTCGACACGTCATCGTTTTTTTATAAGAATTAACAATATTGGTTCCTCAACAAGTAACTCTATACATCACTCTCACTATTTACAACTGTACTTTTACACAAGAGATCTTTACACTACGCGATTAATTATTTCAGAGTTTTATTTAAGGGTTCCGTACCAGATTACTTAAGATCTATACATCTTTGCTCAGACTTAAGAGGGCTCTCTCCGTCACTCGCTTCATAAAAACGTAGTTCCAATTTCATTTGAATACTAAGCAACCAAAGTCCATGAAATTTTGCAGACATATTCTAGAAACTAATATCTATGCCTGTGGTTTTCCAGATTTCTGTTAAAATATTCGGTTTCAAAGTTACGCGATCTTAAAAATTTATATACAAATCTTTGAGCCTTTGTAATTTTAAAACTACATGTTTTTAGAAAAATCTAAAACACCACAGACACAGATATTAGTTTCTAGAATATGTCTGCAAAATTTCATGGACTTTGGTTGCTTAATATTCAAATGAAATTGGAACTACGATTGTATGAAGCGAGTGACGGAGAGAGCCCTGTTAAAACATAATAAGTCTAAGCAAAGTCAAAGTGCACTCTATAGATTTCAATCTAAGCCTCCGCTGTCCATCCGTCCATCAGTCTATCTGTCAGCGAGCTACATCTCGTGAACCGAATAGTGGAAACCACAGAATATGTTATATTGCCGCTATAACAGCAAATAATAAAAATTTCAAAATGAAATTTAGTGTTGAGTATTTCTTGTACGGAACCCTTCGTCTGCAAGCCCAACTCGCACTTGACCGTTTTCATTAATATTTACAAGGACAAAGGTCTAGTCTCTGAAAAACATTAATCCTGTAGTTGGGGTCTAAAAGACCCCGTTCTGGGCCCCTAAAACGTGACCCAGAGGGTTTTGAGCTCGGGAGCTGGTGGCAAATCTTGAAGAGGCGCTTGAACAAAACTAAGTTTCTAGTGTGATTCTTATAAGTTTCCACAGTATAAAAAAATAGACCTACTCAGTTGTACCATAGAAATATTTAAAAAAAATTACACCAAAAAAAGGACCTGTAGAAATTTAAATCTGGCAATGCGTTTCACATACTATCAGTGTTGTATTAAATTGTGACTTGACTATACAAAACTTAAAAGAAATCCTTGCAAAAAATTTTACTTGGCTCTATGGCTGAGATCTATAGACCGCACTTTGACTTCGCTCAAAATTAAGACACTGTTTAAACGAGACAGCGTTATACCGTTGGCATAAGTCTTTCTCGTTTTAACTGAACAAAGTCCAAGTGCACCCTATAGATGTCACCTATGAGTTGCCACAAGAAAGACAAATCATGTCTAATATTATGACTATGATGACATGTTTTTTACGAGTTTATTGTGTGAAAACTAGTATCTTAACAACTAACAAGTTAAACCAAAAAGTAGTAGTAACTTATCAGAACCGTATTATAAACCTACAGCGTTGATCAAGCACCTACTCAAAATCTACCACAAGCTCCGAGCTTTTTTGGATGAAATCGGTCCAAAATTTTGAGCGGCGCATTCAAACTCTCACAAACTCATTCTTTATTCGAGACTATACAAGTTAATACCCTGTATTTCCTTTTAGGACCGATCCCATGTACATACGCTCCGTTTTCCCGCCAAAATACTGACAACGGCGGTTATAAAAAAAAAATTAGTGCGTTACGCACGATTGGAGTAAAACTAAACTTGTGCAGAAATCACTTGAAATGAGACGTCGAAGTTTTTTATTATATCAAGTAGTTAAAAAAATATGTTATAAAAAGATGGCGGCCTCAAAACAGCCGATTATTTGGTGGCCAAATTTACCGGAAGTGACATTATGAACGTTATTTCCGCCCAAAAAAATATTTTGTTACATTCAAATAACTTCTAAAGTCTAAGTTTTACTTCAAAAAATATGTTTATCAGATATATACATTTTATATTACAATAATATTGTAATGTTAATTCTAACACTGTTGCAAATAACAAAAAAAAAAATCAATTTATCAATTGAAAATATAAAAATTTGTAAATAACGAAATACAATGAAAAATTGTAATTTAATAATATTTTTCAAAATACAACCTTACAAAGTTGTGATTTAACTAAAAAATCCTTTAGAAAAACCATTTTGAAGGCAAAAAGACAAAAAAAACTAATTTTTGGTAAAATGAAAGAACAAAACAGTTTCAAATTCAAATTGAAAAATAATTAAAAAAATAATTAAGAATTATGAAAACCGAAAACTAAGTTTTACAACAGTTAATAAAAGAATAAAATATTTTTGCATATACACACACATCATATTTTTAATAGTTCCAATAATTTGAGTTTATACTGAAAAAATGAAAATGACAAAGACATTCAATCAATTTTGAGAATTATGCGAAAATATTTTATAATAAAAAAAAAAGTGCGGGCGAACGGAGCGTATTATAAATAATATATATTTTTATATTATTATAAAAAAGATATATAATTATTATATATCTTTTCGTATCCATTTAAATACTTGCACGACTGTCTTACTTAACCACTTTCTTTTTTTTTTTTTGAGAATTTGACTAACCATTTTTTAGTCGCTATGAAATATCAAAAAATATATTATGTAATTGGAATTTTTATAAAATTTATTTATTCTAATTACTTAATTGCCAATTTCTCACTAGAAAATTTTACTATTCTAAAAATTTTACTTACTTTGATTATATTATTTCTGTGTGTTCGTTTGTTCCACTATAACTTCCAAATGCCTGAACAGATTTGGATGTATACGGTAACATTCGAATCCATACATTAACCCAAGTGAGCTTGCTCATAATTTTTTGAAAAAAAAAAAAAATTAATATGGCGTCTGTATGGCGCCATTTTCAAATATGATTTTTTTTTATAGTCATCTTTTAATTTTTTTTTAAATTACAAATTGTATATTAAGATAGCAAAACCACTAGATCAATACAGACAAAACTTTCACAAATCAAAATGGGTTCATAAGAACCTAAAATAAAATCATTCAACTCGAATTTCTTCTTTGAAAAACTATTTTGATTTTATTTTCTAGTGTATTTTATTCGTTTATTAAAGAAATTAAAATAAAACAGTCGCACAAGTATATAAAAAGCTGTAAAATTCGCATTTTCAACACATTTCCATCTTAGACTGCCACATTTACCATAAGGCGAGACATGTCAAGGAAGGAAAAATCTATTTTTTACTATAGAAATCTCAGACTTTACAATATTTCTTGGGGAATTGACATAATATACCTTATTTTGGTATTTGCATGGATTTCACCTCATGGTATTTTTCAAAATCTTTTAGTAGCAGAGCATTCTGATCGTTTTTGCACGCTTTCTGACTTTGACCAATTTACAACACATTAATGTCGCATTTTAGCTTTTGTGCACGTATTTTGGCCACTTTCACGCATTTTGGCCATGTCTTTACGCGTTTTGGCCAATTTTTGACTTAGCCGGCGAGATGGCTGGGTGCAGTGCGGGCACCGCCAGAGTCAGGCGCGGGTTCTCACATGAACGCTGCATTGGGGTCTTTGTGCATGTATTGGCCGATATTTTAGCCAATTTTCACGCAATTTGGCCGTATTTCGCAACATACGATTCAAGAGCGGAATCTCGCTTGAATGTTGTATTTTGGCCATCACTTGACGCATTTTGGGCGTTCTGTTAGCGTAGTCTTAGCACAGTGAAGCCCCGGCGGGGTGCTTCGGTGGCGGCTAGATGCGGTGCGGGCTGCGCGCGAGCCAGGCGCGGAAGCGAGACTCCCTCGCGGCGGAGAGGCGCGGGTGCGAGGCGCGCGCGCTCGCGAGGCAACCCGGCCTGTACAGCTGTTGGGGACGGCACGCGACTAATCTGCAACAACAAACATATTTTTTTTAGTTTTAGGAGTCCCTTGATAGCTTGTTCGGGAGGTCGGGGGATTGATTCAGAATTCTAACTTTTGTGGATATCTTTAAAAGAGATTTATGTCCAGCAGTGGGCGTTTAGTTACAAGTCAGTTATTTTGGTTTCCAGTTAGTTAAAATTACAAGTAATGTGGAAATAAAAAATAAACAAGGTAAGGCTAGAAAGCGCTATAGTTACTCCTGGACAAAGAAATAAATATTACGAGCGAAGCGAGCGCTAAATTTATTTTAACGCGATGCTATGTCGAAGCGAGTATGTAATTTTTGCTAATATGTATCGATTGTTATAATAGTAGTACTATGTAGAAGGGTTTGTTGACTACATACCCACCTCACGTGACTCGATGCTTGTTAACAATATGCTTGTTAGCGCGATGTATTTAGTATCAGCGCCATCTAGTGGAATTAGTAGAGAGCTAGTGAGACTTACCGTATGCTGTTGGCGAGGGTACACTCCGAGTGGTCGTGCAGCCGGGGCGGCTTCCTCCGGCGCGCGATGGGCGCGCTGTCGGCGGTGGTGGTGGCGGTGCTGGCGCCCGCGACGGCGCCCGCGCGGCGCACGTTGCGGCGCAGGAACACGGGCTTGTTGCGCGGCGGCGGCTGCGTCACGTCGGGGCGGGTGTACTGCTCCGTGTATAGCGACCACGCCGCCAGCCGCGACACTGTCTCGCCGTTCGTTTCGCGCGTCCGCGACTGTGGACCATTCATAAATATTGAGTGATCAATAATATCATTGCGTATGCTACCCAATTCTTTAGTTGTAGGCACATAATTATGCAATAAGTGTTAATATTTCATTGGAGACAATTAAGGTTTAAGAGCAACCGCCGAGTTTCTTGCTGGTTCTTCTGGAACGTCATTCCAAACCAGTAAATTTTTGTGGACTATACAAATATGAATCTACCTTTGATAAAGGAATTTCTAATATAATTAAATCCACGTGGACTAAATCGCGGAGTTAGTTTTATATATACATGTATGAGCATTTTCGGCACGTCGCAACTCATATAGACGCAGCGACGCTTCCAATGCTCAGTCTCTCTGTCCCCCTGAACGCAGCCAACACACCTATGGAGGCGAGCGACGGGATAAGGGGACGTGGGTCCGATGTGGCGTGTCTGTCTGTCTGTCTGTCTGTCTGTCTGTCTGTCTGCTACGTTTTCACGGTCCAACCGCTGAACCGATATTAATGAAATTTGTTACAGACATGGGAAACATCCCGGGGAAGGATATAGGCTACTTTTTATCCCGGAACATCAGAGTTCCTACGGGATTTTTAAAAACCGAAATCCACGCGGGCGAAGCCGTGGGCATCCTTTAGTATAATATATATAGCATTGTGAAAAATCAGTTTGAGAAGGGAAAACCATATTTACCTGGTTGGTGGGAGATAATCTCGAGTCATTGTGCGGCGACGTCCTTCCTTCTGCCGCCGCTTCTAGTAGTTCAAACGTTGTCTTCACTTCATCACCGCCATACTGCAACAACAAAAATATATTATATATTTAATATCTTTTTGTATATGAAATATAATAATTAATATTAAACTCCTACATCCTAAACTGTTTTGTATTGCACCAAACAAGACAAACCATGCTACTAACACATTCATAATAGAATAGATTTTTATTCAAATAAACTTTTACAAGTGCTTTTGAATCGTCAAATAATTTACCACTGGTTCGGAATGCCGTTCCTACTGAGAAGAACCAGCAAGAAACTCTGCGGTTGCTCTGTTCATTCAATTTACAATAATATTCCATACTATACAAGCAATTGCAACCCCGTGCATTGCTGAAGCGAGTCAAATCCATGCTTTTTTATCATCATTTACATAATCTTCGATAAAAAGTTGCAACCAATTTTTTTTATTTTTTATTTTATTTTTTATTTTAGTGAGCAAGTGTCGGCCAATCAGAGGTGATAGCTATCATCATAGTGTGCCTAATTATTGTCATTTTACCGTAGTCAAGTTGTCTGTCTGATTTTCTTTTTGCCTGTCTGTCTGATTGCACAGACTTCGATATGGTGCTTTTAAAAAGATTTTTACAAACAATGAAAGACTATGCAAAGAGCGACCTAGGTCCTAGCATAGTCTTTATCTTGAATAAACAGGGTTCCTATGGGATTATTAAACTTATATCCACGGACACATAATTGTGGGCAAAGACTATTGATAAACAAATAAATGTATGAGCATTTTCGGCACGTCGCAACTCATATAGACGCAGCGACGCTTCCAATGCTCAGTCTCTCTGTCCCCCTGAACGCAGCCAACACACCTATGGAGGCGAGCGACGGGATAAGGGGACTCTCACGTTTTCCACGTTGCATTTGTGTGTGCGAGAGAGATACACATAGAGCAGTATAGTGTGGGTGAGAGAGTCACACACTTTTTTTGTCTTCTTACACTTGTACTTTATTGAAGTTTTGACGTGACAACGTCTTATAATTCGATAGGGCCGGCTGCACGCACGAAAAAACATGACTCATGCGGCGTTACCTCGCTCTGAGGCGTTCCATGTAAGGCTTGAAGTGCAAGCGAGAGCGCGGAACGAGCGACAAAGAAGCACAATCGGCCTTTGTTGTCACGTTCAACTATTGTCAGTAAACCGACTTTACAGACAACCAATATTTATTTAGATTTCTGATGCATGATGTGATTTTTTTTCCCCCATTTAAAGAGCTGGGTCACTTAGTGTGACCATGTGGCTCTGGTAGGTCCATATTATCTTATTCTAACACTTAAAACCATAAATCTAAATACCACTAACAATTACTTCTAAGACTTATATTTGATGCGAGTTCAAATTAAGGAACATAACCTTTCATTCGTAAGTATGATTTGTTTTGTTTTGTCCCTTTCGGGTCTACGCGTCTGACAAATTCGAATTGATTCTTTGTCTGAGGATGCACACGACGATTAAACTTTATGTAGCTCATGCGTGTGAGAGAGACATATAGAGGATATACATAGTGTGTGTGTGTGTGTGTGACAGAGATGGCAGGTACACACCAGTTTGACGAGGAACGTCGTGTAGTGACTAAGCGCCCTCAAAGCCCGTCTCACATAAGACGCCGGTCCTCTCATGCCCCCTCTGGCGGCCATTTCCGCTGCTCTTACGGACCAGCTCTCCGACACACAACGTTGTAACTGTGAAAAGAGGAGAAATTGGTTAGTATTTCAGTATTTTTGTATGTGGAGACTGCGAGATATGAAGTAGAAAACCAAGATCATGATCAAATATTGTATAGAAGCACGCGTTACTTTGCTGAAGTCCATGATATACAAGGAATCAACAGCTTAATTTGCTATAACCACTATGATAATATATGCTATAATGCTGGCAAATTAAGCTTGATTCCTTGAAGATCATGAACTGTAGAACTGTCTACTAATTCGCGAAAATAAAGTGTCTAACTCTTTATGGTCACGATCACGATCATGTCAGCTGTCAACTGTCAAAACGTGCTATTTGACAAAAAATCCTTACAGAATCACGGAAGCCGTCGAACTCGCAATAGTCACAAACAAAACTTTATTAGCGCGATTCAGAAAGTACGGCGAGACACCCTGTGGCGCCATCTAGTTCGTGCGTTGTAAGTTACTTCGTCGCAGAGTGTGATGACTATAGAAGGAACCCATCGTATAAGTTCGAGCAGTGTCATCTGTATAAGGACAGCCATAGAGCACATGTCCAGCAGTGGGCTCACCTGTCTGACAGCGATGGAGACTAGTTTGTCGAGGGTATACGCTGGATACGCCTTGATGCCCAGCATCTCTCGCGCCGCGTCCTCGTACGCATTGGCTTCCACGTTTCCATCTAGTACTCCCTTTACTAGCTCTAGTAGTGCATTGTAGTATTCCGCTGGCGACGACGCGTCCGCTGGCAGATCTGCAAGCAAAGATTCTTTCTCATATTTCTCATTGCTGGGGGTGGTCATCTCTTCCATCACACTAATATTATAAAGGCGAAAGTTTGTATGTATGTGTATGTGTGCGTGTGTGTGCGTACGTGCGTGTGTGTGTGTGTGTGTGTATGTGTGTGTGTATGTGTGTGTGTGTGTGTGTGTGTGTGTGTGTGTGTGTGTGTGTGTGTGTGTGTGTTTGTTTGTTACTCTTTCACGCGAAAACCACTGGACGGATTCGGCTGAAATTCAGAATGGAGATAGATAATATCCTGGATTAGCACATAGGCTACTTTTATCCCGGAAAATCAAAGAGTTCCTACGGGATTTTAAAACACCGAAATCCATGCGGGCGAAGCCGCGGGCATCTTCTAGTTGGACATATAATGGTGGAAGTTGACTCTTAAGTGCTATAGGCTCCCGTATGCTTCCCGTTCCCCATTCCCCTATCCCATATCCTTGGCATTCCCAATAACTGGAACTAATGTACAGAAAACCTCAACCGAGTTTATTTTTACACCATATTCGTAATAAAACTTGTAAACATTTATTGTTAACAATAAAATAAATAAAATAATGGCTTTAGGAAGGTTCTAAACGCCCTGATCTGATAACAAACTCAGATCATCATTTTGAGATAAGAAAAATAAATGTTTGAGCATTTTCGGCACGTCGCAACTCATAAAGACGCAGCGACGCTTCCAATGCTCAGTCTCTCTGTCCCCCTGAACGCAGCCAACACGCCCATGGAGGCGAGCGACGGGATAAGGGGACACGGGTTCGAATACCTATATATTTGTAGATCAATAAGTGATAGCCTTATGTGATGGGCACAAATTCATGTGATGGGCGCAAACTCGTGTGTGATGGGCGTAAACCCATGTGGCAGTCAAAGATCAGTAATGTAATGGACATAAACCCGTGTGATGAGTAATGTGACGGGCACAACCTCATGTAATGGTTGATGGTCAGTAATGTGATGGGCGGAAATTGATTAATGGCCAAAGGCTCGTTAGTGTCCTACATGTTTTTATGTCGCGCGAAGCCAGAAGCTCGCCAAGGAGGCACTGAATAATGCGATTGCCTGTAAATTGTCGTTTAGTAAGGTATGATAATATGAATAAATTAATTATTATTAATTATCACTGTTGGGCTTTTAAGTCCACACATGTGATGGCCATAAAATCGTTATGTAATGGGCATAGACTTGTGATGGGCATAAACTTATGATGGTCGTACAATCGTTACGTGATGGGCGTACGCTCGTAAAACGATATCTATCTTGATAGTAGACAATGCACTGTACAGTATGGTAAATATAAATGTAACTCACTGTTGGGCTTGAGTCGTAAGGCCGCGGCAACACTGGCGGGGCGCTGCTTGTCGCAGGCCTCAGCACGCGCGAGGGCGAGCGCCGCGCGTCTCGCCGCACCCAACCTCTGGCAAAGGATCGCGTGCAGCCTCAGGAACAAGTACCATGAGTCTGTGCATACGAAGCGGGCTTCCTGCAAAACAAAACTTGAGTCACATCCCAACTTATACCCGGGCACTATTGGGCACAGGTTGCCTCTCAGAATGTGTAGGCTTTTTATATTCAGATACAAGTTAGACCTTGACTGCTCTCACCTGGTGGTAAGTGATGATGCCGTCAAAGATGGAAGCGAGCTAAACTGGAAGGGGTATCACAGTTTTCATTAATCCTATACTCCTTTGGTTTGTACACGGCAAATTCTAAGGAAAATCTTTTTAGTATATTATATACAACTGTGGAGCATTCCACAGTTGTACAGCATATACTAAAAAGTTTTTGCCCATATTTAAAAATATATCAAAGGATGGATATATGAAAGATTGCTCTGAGCAATAAGGCCACCTTTGCATACAATTGTTTTTATTTTCTCTTTTGTCTTGGTTATTTGTCTATCTATCTATCTATCTATCTATCTATCTGTCTGTCTATCTATCTAGTGCAGATGCAACTCACATTGGGCGGATGGTCTCTGTAGTCCTCCTCCAGGTCCTGCTCACTTCTGGCTTCCAGCTTTATGCTGACCGAGTCCTCGTTACTGCTGCTGCGCTTTATTGAGTTGGCGCTCTCTGTCGCATACAAAAATATTCTATTAATTAAAAAAAATACATCCATACTAATATTATAAATGCGAAAGTGTGTCTGTCTGTCTGTCACGAAACTGTCTGTCTAACGAATATTGGTACACGGTTAGCTTATATCCCGGGGACGGACATAAGCTACTTTTTATCCCGGAAAATGAGAGTTCCCAAAAACCCATGCGCTTAACGGATTTGTGTGAAAAGTAACGAGGTAGCTTGCGTCCCTGTAATTAACATAGGCAACTTTTTATCCCAGAAAATCAAACAGTTCCCACGGGATCTTTGAAAACCTAAATCCGCACAGACGAAGTCGCTGGCATCTTCTAGTGAAATAATAAATTATCAAAATCAAATAATTATTATCATAAAAATAGGTTAAGTGCTAGTAGGACTCGGACTTCTATATCATAGTATAAGAAACAACACTTTTTAAATGTTTTTAAAATTTCAAGGCAGCTATTTGGTAATTTTTATTATTAGCTGTTAATATAGTGGCAATAGAAATACATATTCAGTGATAATTTCCGGCATCTTAACCACTATCATCGGAAATTTAAATAAAATAATATGACGAATGAATTGATAGAGACCTCAGAAGGAAGGCAGCATGCGTGTATCAACACTGACAATCTGTTGTATGCACATCGCATGGGTTTCATCACGTCTCTAACTATACAGGATGTAACTAGAACACTAGCAAAAACGACTTTTGACTTTGACTTTGACTAACGTTATATTTGGAGTTAAGACCTCAGAAGGAAGGCAGCATGCGTGTATCAACACTGACAATCTGTTGTATGCACATCGCATGGGTTTCATCACGTCTCTAACTATACAGAATGTAACTAGAACACTAGCAAAAACGACTTTTGACTTTGACTTTGACTAACGTTATATTTGGAGTTAAGACCTCAGAAGGAAGGCAGCATGCGTGTATCAACACTGACAATCTGTTGTATGCACATCGCATGGGTTTCATCACGTCTCTAACTATACAGGATGTAACTAGAACACTAGCAAAAACGACTTTTGACTTTGACTTTGACTAACGTTATATTTGGAGTTAAGACCTCAGAAGGAAGGCAGCATGCGTGTATCAACACTGACAATCTGTTGTATGCACATCGCATGGGTTTCATCACGTCTCTAACTATACAGGATGTAACTAGAACACTAGCAAAAACGACTTTTGACTTTGACTTTGACTAACGTTATATTTGGAGTTAAGACCTCAGAAGGAAGGCAGCATGCGTGTATCAACACTGACAATCTGTTGTATGCACATCGCATGGGTTTCATCACGTCTCTAACTATACAGGATGTAACTAGAACACTAGCAAAAACGACTTTTGACTTTGACTTTGACTAACGTTATATTTGGAGTTAAGACCTCAGAAGGAAGGCAGCATGCGTGTATCAACACTGACAATCTGTTGTATGCACATCGCATGGGTTTCATCACGTCTCTAACTATACAGAATGTAACTAGAACACTAGCAAAAACGACTTTTGACTTTGACTTTGACTAACGTTATATTTGGAGTTAAGACCTCAGAAGGAAGGCAGCATGCGTGTATCAACACTGACAATCTGTTGTATGCACATCGCATGGGTTTCATCACGTCTCTTACTATACAGGATGTAACTAGAACACTAGCAAAAACGACTTTTGACTTTGACTTTGACTAACGTTATATTTGGAGTTAAGACCTCAGAAGGAAGGCAGCATGCGTGTATCAACACTGACAATCTGTTGTATGCACATCGCATGGGTTTCATCACTAGTCTCTTACGTAATAAAAAATAAAAACAAAAGAAAACCCCAGCTAGGCGCTATTCGGACTCGCACACAAGGGGATCCATACTATCCATACAAGAGAACACTAATTTTTTTTTAATAATTTCCATGGCGGCCATTTTGGAATAAAACATTGTAACAACTAATGTGCCTACAATCAGCAAATATATTATGATTTGTTTTTAAACTTTTATTATTTGTTGTTATAGTGGCAATAGACACATTTTTTTATCACACTAATATTATAAAGGCGAAAGTTTGTTTGTATGTTTGTATGTGTGTGTGTGTGTGTGTGTGTGTCTGTGTTTGTTACTCCTTCACGCAAAAACTACTGGACGGATTTGGCTGAAATGTGGAATGGAGATAGATAATATCCAGGATTAGCACATAGGCTACTTTTTATCCCGGAAAATCAAAGAGTTCCCACGGGATTTCGAAAACCTACATCCACGCGGACGAAGTCGCGGGTATATATCTAGTAAAGAATATTAGCCATGCTAATCATGACTAATACTCCCCTTTCCCCTCCAACTAAGCGTAAAGCTTGTGCCAGGAGTGGGTACGACAATAGTGCAACAGGTGCGGTTTAAACCGCCGACCTTTCGGAATTCAGTCCGCTCCTCAACCGTTGAGCTATCGAGGACATACTGTGACAAGTCTCTACCTATTGCGGCGGTTCACGAGGTACAGCCCGCTGAGACAAACAGACAGACGGACGGATGGAGGGATAGCAGAGCCTTAATAACAGTGTCCCATTGGTACCCTTTGGGTATGGAACCCTAAGAACGTTAAGTTAGTATAAAGCAACAATAAAACAGTTTTACCTTTGCTGTCAGTGTTGTTGTTGTTTTTGGGTTTGTTTTCCTTGTCGTTCTTGTTGTTCCGACTGCTCTTGTCCGACGCGTTGTCGGATTCCGATGACTGCAACAACAACAAAGCATTTAACCTCCAGTTAAAAGTTACTATTTTTTAATCCCAGAGACTAAAATGACAGATAGATAGATAGATAAATAGATAGATAGATAGATAGATAGATGAATAAGATAAAAAGGAACACAACACAAAAGGAAGAAAACAGAAAAACAATTATCTGCAAAGGCGGCCTTATGGCTATTATGACAGCTAGATATCTCAAACTTAACAAGTGTAAATTAAAAATTTATAACGCCCCCGACAAGTGAAGGTTACAGTAACTAGAAAAGAGCTGATAACTTTCAAACGGCTGAACCGATTTTCTTGAATTATAGCTAAGAACACTCTCGATCAAGCCACCTTTCAAACAAAAAAAAAACTAAATTAAAATCGGTTTATTCGTTTAGGCGCTACGATGCCACAGACAGATACACACGTCAAACTTATAATACCCCTCTTTTTGGGTCGGGTGTTAAAAATAATAAAATCAAATTTTTTGCCATGACAGTTGACACCAAGCAACAATGGCGAATACTTTCTCAAAATTTATACACTATATTATATTGAGCTCACCTCTTGTTTCTCCTGTTTGACGGAGCTTTTGTCCTCGGCCGGCTGGTCAGCGCTCGGGCTGCCCGGACTTGTTGGCTCTTCCTTCTCTTCTGTAACAAATACTTTGTGTTTAAAGTTTCCTTCTCTCTCGCACATTCTAACGTTTTCAATGCTTGTGAAAGGATCAGTACAATCTTAACAAATGTGGCTTAGCCACAACAGTTCAGCCACAGTTCTGAACGATAAAGTTAGGTTCAATTTAGATTTCAGACATATCACACTTTTAGATTTATAAAGATCTAATTCGAAATTTAACTTTCGAGTTTGAGTGATAAAATGACTTTGGATGACCATTTCCATTGACTATTATAAGATATCTTACAATGGGTCTGTTTTATCATGGGTACAATTTAAATGCTCACCAAAAATAATTTTTAGACCCTAAGACTAAGCATACCAAGTAAAATATGTTAACTGCAAATAAAATAAACCTGGCATAGAATAAAATCTCCAGCAATGCGCGGGACCTTCAATTACTTTTATACATGGCATATTATTGTGCATCAAATCTTTGAAAAGAGCAACCGCCGAGTTTCTTGCTGGTTCATCTTTATTTATTTATTTATTTACTATAGTACCGCCCACAGAGTTACATATTTTAATTATACATGTTGTTCCTTACTTTCTATTGCTCTTATGCATCTCCACTTACGTCTTGGTAGGAAAGGCATTCTGAACCAGTGGTAGATGCTCTTGACGATTCAAAAGTACTTGTAAAAGTCTAATTGAATAAAAAATATTTTAAACTAGAGGATGCCCGCGGCTTCGCCCGCGTGGATTTCGGTTTTTTTAAATCCCGTAGGAAATCTTTGATTTCCTGGATAAAAGTAGCCTATGTCCTTCCCCGGGATGTATCCCAAGTCTGTACCAAATTTCATTAAAATCGGTTAAGCGGTTGGGCCGTGAAAACGTAGCAGACAGACAGACACACTTTCGCATTTATAATATTAGTATGGATTTGATTTTGAATACACATACCTTCGTCTCTCTCGTCATCGGATAGCGGTTGCCTGGGATGCGCGAAGAGATCCGGTAGGAAGTGACGTAGTAGTTGTTTGATTCTCCTCTTCTCTGCCTTCTGTATGCCGGTCTGTCGCCGCGCGTGGTGGATTAGAAGTTCAGCCGCGTCGCGGACGATTTTGATCGCTGTGGGGAATGACATAGAGGTTACTTTTGTTTGCTATACAGGGTTTTTGGTAATTAGTATATAATGACAACACGTACCCATGCTACTTTGATCTGATAAATACAATGCTGAAGTAAAATGACGAAATAAAATTATAAAAAATTCCATACAAAATTTTAAAGTAATTTTTAATCGTTGGCCTCGGCCTATCTAAAGATGGTCAACGATCTCAGTGAGTTAGGGCACGTTAGGGCCATGAAAACTTTAACATAATTTTTTTTTTTAATTTTGTATGGAAATTTTTGTAATTTTATTTCGTCATTATACTTCACCATTGTGTTTACCAGATCAAAGTAGCATGGGTACGTGTCGTCATTATATACTAATTACCAAACACCCTATATATATTGGTACAGTTGGAGTTATTTGTTCAATAATAAAAATTTGCATGCGATATTTCAGCCCGATCCGTCCAGTTTGAACTGTGCGTTGATCAATCAGTCAATGTTTCACTTTCTATATTATTTAGACTAGATGATGCCCGCGGCTTCGTTCGCGTGGATTTAAGTATTTAAAAATCCCGTGAGAACTCTTTGATTTTCCGAGATAAAAAATCTGCCTATGTCAATTACCGGGTGCAAGCTACCTCTGTACTAAACTTCATATAAATCAGTTAAACAGCCCATCTGTTTAACTGATTAAAATTATTAATTATTTAAGAATCCCATGGTAACTCTTTAATTTTCCGGGATAAAAAGTAGCGTATGTCCGTGTCCCCGGGATGTAAGCGAACTATGTATCTTTCATCAAAGTCGGTTAAACTGCTGGGCCGTGAAAACCTAGCAGATAAACCGACACACTTTCGCATTTATAATATTTTTACGGATGGATGTAGGTGGACTTTGTCTGTGTTGGCGTTTGCTGGCGCGCATGCGGTGCCTTTTTGGAGTGTTTTTTTTTTTTTTTTTTTGTCAAAAGTGGCCGGTTTTTGTTTTTTACTGGTGTTTTTTAGTGGTGAAACTGACTGGGAAGCGCTCTAAAAGGGGTGACGCGCGTTTGTCGGCGAGCGCCGGCACAGATGAAGTCCATACTTATATAGTTACCCTAACTTGTAAATAACTACAAACCTGACATTGGCTTAACAAGACTCTCTCCGTCACTCGTTTCATACATCGTACTACGTAACTACGATTGTATGAAACGAGTGACGGAGAGAGTCCTCTTAAAGTATGGATGTAGGTTTACCTTCGGACTTCGTCTGCGATGGCGTTTGCTGGCGCGCGTGCTGTGCTTGTTTGGAGTGTTTTTTTTTTTGTTAAGAGTGGCTGGTTTTTGTGTTAGTTGGTGGCTCTAAAGGGGCGCCGCGCGTATGTCGGCGGGCGCCGGCGCAGTCGAAGTCCATACTTGTATAAATTCAATAACTTGAAAATATCACAAACTTGACATTGGCTAATCAGAGTAAAGCCAGGTTTAAAGAAAAAAAAAAAAAAAAAAAGGTTTACCTTCATGCCTGGTCCTGAGTCCATAGTCGGCCACGAGGTGTGGGCCGGGGCGCCGGGCGGCGTAGGCGCTCTCGACTTCATTGAACAGGCACTTGGAGCGAAGCGCCTTCAGGTCGTTCTGCTTGAAGTTGATGCCCTGGTGGTCGAGCGATTTCAGGTAGTACTTCTCGTTCTGCTCGCGCCATTGCTTGTTGAAACCCTGGGTGAAGTTAGTCAGGAATGAAGGAATGAATGCTTGCTATGCAATTGCTACGCACATTAACAAATGTGTGATATAAATGTAGGTAGTTGGTTATTACTGTTTGTACAGTTAAGAAAATAAAATTGTTTAATTTATTTGAAAAAAACTGGTAAATGCTGGATCCACACTGCATTGTATGTACTTGCATTTAATATAAGTGCCTCTATTATATATTTGCACGCCATCGCATGGCAAATGTGGTGATACTAAAATGAATAGTTGTAATATCTTTGTTAACCTGCATTTAGAGCAAATAAATGATTGATTGATTGAAAAAAAAAAATGAATGAATGAATGAATATACTTTTACTGTACACCACAAAATTAGTACAGAAAAACACATAAAAAGCTCAACAAAATATAGGTACAATTTGGCGGCCTTATCGCTACCTAGCGATCTCTTCCAGGCAACCAAAATGGTCCAAAGGATATAGCTATAGATATTAGAGGTAGGTGGTGCAAGTATACATTTATATATAATATTAGGATAAATAAATACATAAATATATAAATAGATAAATAAATACATAAAAACATGTTAAAATTTAAATAATGTACTACTATAAATAATAAAATACATAATAATATAGACCTAAAAAATAATAATAAATAAATATGATATATAGATAAATAATAATAAATAATGAAGTGATGCAATTTGGCAATTTGAAGTGGCGCTTCTTATACTTGAGGTCTTTTGAGTTTAATGCACAATTTAGAGGCGCCGGGATAACCTAACCCGTAGGTATAACTGGCGATGTGTGGCACAGCTTTCAAAAATAAACGGTTTTCTTTCGGATTTCATGGTTTTCCTTTCATTTAATTTATCAAATTACTTAGAGAGATTTCATCCGTTTGATCCTAACGATCGATGCAATAAAAGTACAGGTTGTAATTAATAAACTGCCAAGAATTATAACAGCCGAAACTAAGGATACAATATTTAGAAGAAGGCTAAAGAAATGGCTAGTACAAAAATGTTTCTACAGCGCGAAAGAATTTTTGAACGAAATAGACCTCAATAACACGATATAGTTATAAAAAAATTATTGATACTTTTTTAAAGATTGACTAATAATATAATTAATAGGACATAATTATTTAGGAATTTCCATAACATTTTTTTATTTTTATATACGTGACATTTTATTTATGTATATGTAATCACTTTGCAGCGCCCTGACGGGGCTTCATGTTGTAATATTATAATTATTATTTTCTATTATGATGTAAAACATTAATGCAAATAAATAAAGAATAAAGAATTTTTACAGATTTTAGTCGGTCCGATTCCCGGGTGTGGTAAGCGAATTTTCAAAAATCTTTGAATGCAGTTTTCTTTCTATTTAAAAATAAAGGAATGTTTCCTTTGAGTAAAGTACTTTCCCTTCCCTTTACAAAATTCCACCCTGTGTATACATACCTTCTGGGCCTCCCTCCATTCCTCCTCTTTAGCCTTCAACCTCCTCAGCACAACGGGAACGGCCACCACTGGGTTTTTCTTCAGTCCCGCTATGATGTCCACCGCCTGTCAAAAATAAATGACATTTGAACATTTTGACAATATGCACATAATTTGACAGATAGATAAACAGGTACAGGCCAGAATTGTATATATAGCAGTCCCATTGAAACATATTTAACTACCACATAATATAAATTAGCTACTTACATAACATTCAAAGAAAAATATTTAAATTGCAAGCAAAAAGATAAAAATCTCTATACTAACTATACAATACTACTAGCAACCCTCCCTGGCTTCGCTCGGGTGGCTTATTACAATTTTCGTACGGATCTCTAATTTTTTTTAAATAAAATTGTATACGCCTATGTCAGAATAGAATAGATTTTTATTCAAATAAACTTTTACGAGTCCTTTTGAACCATCAAAATAATTTACCACTGGTTCGGAATGCCGTTCCTACCGAGAAGGCCCAGCAAGAAACTCGGCGGTTGCTCTTTTCAATTGTTCAATTTACAATAATAATCCGTACTATACAGGCAATTGCAGCTCCGCGCATTGCTGGAGCATGTCAAATCCATACTTTCATTCTTTCTACTGGTGAAAGAATTTTCAAAATCGGTTCAGCAACGCAACGGATCGACGCGATTTTTTGATACAGACAAAGTCACGGGCGAGTCTGTCTGTTTGCTAGCTTTTTACTGGACATATGCTACTTCCTACTAGGCACGGGAATTTAAAAACCTAAATCCACACGGACGAAGTCGCAGGCATCACCTAGTATAGATAACGCAGAAAGAAATATGAAGCCATGCTTGCAAATAGTACTTTTAAAGTAATCAATAGAATATCTAAATGTACTATAGTATAAAACTTAATATTCTACGACTACAGCATGCACAACTGTAGTATTGTTGTAGTGTTTGTGTGTGTGAGGTGTGTATCTGTGTATCCTAGTATAATAACAGTGTATTCTAACAATTTTTTTTGTATAATATCGTAATTTTAGTATCATAGTCAGTGTGTTCTAGAAAAGTGTTGGTGTATTCTATCATTAATTCTGTGTATTATTGGAGTTTCAGTGTATCTCGCGTAATTTTATGTATTTTAATATAGTACCGGTGTATTCTAGCTTTGTGGGTGTATTTTAGCCAGTAGTATATTTTCAGTGTACTCTATCATTAATTCTGTGTATAATTGGAGTTTCAATGTATCTAGAGTAATTTTATGTATTTCATTATAGTACCAGTGTATTCTAGCTTAGTGTGGGTGTATTTTAGCCAACAGTGGCAGTGTATTCTAGTGTGTTGAGCGCATGCGTAGAGCGCGTGGTGACGTATTTTATGTATTTTAATATTGTACCAGTGTATTCTAGCTTAGTGTGGGTGTATTTTAGCCAACAGTGTCAGTGTATTCTACTGTGTTCAGCGCATGTGCGTGTAGAGTATATTATTAATATTTGCATACTGAAGTTTCAGTAAATATTAAGGGACTATTTTAGATTATCAGACCTTTGTAAACCACCCATATTTAGCCATAAATAAATAAATTTCAACTTCATGCGTAGAACGCGTGGTGCCGTATTTTATGTATTTTAATTTAATACAGTACCAGTGTATTCTAGCTTAGTGTGGATGTATTCTAGCTTAGTGTGGGTGTATTCTAGCTTAGTGTAGGTGTATTCTAGCACAGTGTGAGTGTATTCTAGTGTGTGTTGTGCGCATGCGTAGAGCGCGTGGTGCCGTACCACCTTGTCGCCGTAGATGCGGCGCAGCGCCCTCTGGTGGATGGTGGGCGAGTGGCCGCCGAGACATTCGTCGAGGCGATACTTGGCCGCGTCCTCGGCCGTCATACGCGAGAGCTTCTTCTGTACGCCCTCTAACACGCGTATGGTTGCTGCGTTGGTTTCTATAACCACGTCCAGCTGGAATAGGAAGGTTTGATTAATATGCTGCATCGTAACCTATATCCCATGCAACCATCTTCTATATGGATTACCTGGAAAAAATAAGGCTGCCTTTACACCTAAATTTGTAAAGATAGTCATAATTTTGACGTCTTATCTATTTCCATGCAATAAAGAGTTCACCAAGACGACCATCATATTATATTAAGACGACCATCATATTATATTCTTTTGAGAAATTGATATGGGGGTGATTTCCAGTGGTTTCAAGAAACTGGTAAGGAAATTATGTCCAATTTGAAATCAGATATAGCAGTCGTTTCCAAGATTTTTTAGGACGCTGATAAACGATGTCCATTTTACAATCTAAGATAGCAATCATATTTTTTTTGTTGTTGAAGGAATTGAAATGGGTTTCCATATGAAAAACTAACTTTTTTTTCTTTTTCATACGTACCTCAAATCTTTCATCTTCACATCGATAGATATACTCTTCGTATTGAGTCTTCCGTGACGTCACGAAGGTTGAATCTTCACTCCAAGTAGGTATTGACACCCAAGTGTCGTTCAAAACCTGCATAAAAAAAATTTGTTGAATTTCGATCAATTTTTTCCGAGAATAATAGGCATACGTTAGCATAGAATAGGTTTTTATTCAAGTAGACTTTTACAAGTGCTTTTGAATCGTCAAAATAATTTACCACTGGTTCGGAATGCCGTTCCTACCGAGAAGAACTAGCAAGAAACTCGGCGGTTGCTCTTTTCAATTGTTTTCAACAAATAAACCTTCACCTATGGTAAGGTGTACTTAATCTTAAGTAACTTTGACTTTTGACTTTGACTTTGACTAACGTTATATTTGGAGTTAAGACCTCAGAAGGAAGGCAGCATGCGTGTATCAACACTGACAATCTGTTGTATGCACATCGCATGGGTTTCATCACCAGTCTCTTAATTTTTACCGCTTTTGTAACATGGAAATTGTTTGAAGGCTCTAAAAGAAAGGAATTTTTTTCGCATATTTCCATATACTTATCTCACAATTCTAGTACATTATACCGATATTGTATAATAGATTGTATAACTGTGTATAATTCGAAGCGTATTTATTGTGTACTGTGAATGTATTTGTAGGTGTCTAAGTACATAATATATTGTATGTAAAATCTAAGTGTTATACTAAGTGTATTTAAGTTTTAGTTATTCTGCTAATTTGTTTTATAATATGTAATTACTAATTAACAATAAATTCTATGAAATAAACTAAACTTGCATACCTTTTTGTTTTGTTTTAATACTGTGTCCCAAAAAAAAAAAAACTAAAAAAAAACTAAGTGTACTTACCAAACGTGTATATTGCACTTGTATTTTTAGGTGTATTGTAAGTTTATTCTAGTGTATTTTACATGTATTCTTAGTGTATTGTACTTGTATTCTTGGTGTATTGTACAAGTATTCTTAGTGTATCGTACTTGTATTCTGAGTATTATGGCGTGTATTCCAAGTGTATTACCTCCTTGCAAAGCGGCGTTCGTCCGGAACAGCGTCTTGCAGCCGCGTCGCGAGGCAAAGCGCAGTATGATGTACCAAGCCGCTTGCATGTTGTCAAATCTGTGTGAAACAAGACAACGTAAATATAAATTACTAGCGACCCGCCCCGGCTTCGCACGGGTGGCCATATAGGCAGCGTTCGCGAGAATCGTTAACGTACGGCAGTTTTTTCGACGCCTTACTCCACAATTTTCACTACCACGAAAAATCCTATCTATTTTCCGGGATAAAATATAGCCTATACGGATTCGGAGGAATCCCTCTAAGTAATGGTAAAAGAAATTTTGAAATCGGTCCAGCAGTTTTTGAGCCTATTCAATACAAACATACAAAAATACAAAGGTTTCCTCTTTATAATATTAGTATAGACTAGCTTTATCCCACAACTTCTTCTGTGTGGATTTTGATTTGAGAACTCTTTGATTCAGTCTCGCTCCGACTTTTTAGGTCCCCATTTTGATTAAGTGGTTGCAATAGCAATTGCGCCCTGATCAAATTTATATTGCAGTTAGGTTATTTAAAAGGTTAAAACTCTTGATAAGCCTCTATGCGTTGTGATTTAGGCACGTAGACAGACAGACACACTATTGCATTTGTCAGGATGCAAGCTAAGTAGACAATGCCCGCCACTTCGTCCATGTGGATTCAGTTTTTTTTAAATCCAGTGGGAGCTGTTTGATTTTCTGGGTCTAAAAGTATCCTAAGCCTTTCCCTGGATACAAACTATCCCTGTACAGAATTTCGTCAAAATTGGTTGAACCAATGGGTTAGCTAAAAGCTAGTGGGCAGGTAGACAATGCCTGTGCCCGCAACTTCATCCATGTGGATTCAGGTTTATTAAAAACTAGCTGTGCCCGCGACTTCGTTCGCGTGGAATAGTGACTTTTCGGGCAGGCGCGAGGCGTGTAGTACGTACTCTGTACGTTAAAAATGTTCGCCGTGATTCTTTAAATTGACATAACTTTTTTATTTATGAACCGATTGACATGAAATAAACAATAAATGTTAAGTGAAGCTTACTACAATATATTAGAGAAAATCGTATCTAAATCGAATAAGCCGTTTCTGATATTAGCGTGCACAAACACACAGACAAACAGACAAATAGACAAAAAAAAAAATTAATTACAATTTCGGGTTCGGCATCGATATAATAACAACCCCTGCTACTTTTTTTTTTATATATTTCCATTGTACAGACACCACTTTTCTACAATTTTATTATATGTATAGCGAGTCCTTCCCTGGATACAGTATCTCTGACTGGAAACTTTGACCAAACTCGGTAATTTGGGCAAAATTGGTTGAACGAATGGGTCGCGAAAAGCTAGCGAGCAGGCAGACAGACAGACAGACACATTTGTAATATTGTATATTGGTAATCCGCATTAAAGTAATTTTCACCTATATCCATAGCGGTGTCGCCGGTCGGGCGATCGTAGCGCAACTGAGCGGCCATCGGCGGCAAAGGCTCATATCTCGCTTCCCCGGTGCCGACCGTGCTCGCACCGGTGCCTAGCCGGGACCGTTCCGTGCTGAGCACCGGGGCAGCACCGACTGTGCTGACGAAACTGTTGTAACCTGTACAAAGAAGATAATGGGGAACTGGTGAAAAAAACTGTACTATTTTGATGAAATCCTATCATCATACTACCAAATATAATTATGATTATAATCCAATGATCCAATAGACAAGACGATATAAAGATGGTGGCGGGAAGTGATTGTATGAGGAAGGCTGAGGACAGTGAGGTGGATCTTTCTACGGAAGGCCTATGGCCAACAGTGGACATACAAAGGCTGATGGTAATGATGACCACTTACCAGGGTGTGTGTTGGTAGGCGTGTGAGGGGGCGACACGGGTCCCACGAAGTCCTGAAGCCATTTCTGCAGTTCCGGATGGCGGCAGAGGAACGGTGAGGTGACGCAGAGCAATTCTGATGACGATATGATCTCGTTGGTGAAAAGCATCAGGCATCTGTTGGAGAAAGGAAGAATTAGTAAGATTAAGATACTTTTATCCCCTTTGATAAATCTAAATAAAAACCGGTCAAGTGCGAGTCAGACTCGCGCATTGAGGGTTCCTTACTCAGGTATTTTTTCCGAAATTTTGCACTATAAATAAAAAACTATTATGCATAAAAATAAATAAAAATCTGTTGTAGAATATACAGGTAAAGCCCTTTCATATGATACCCCACTTGGTATAATTATCTCACTTTGAAAATTGAAAATCCTAGGGGGAAGGCGGATTTCTGCCACGCTAAAGCTCTTGATTGGTTGATCCTTCAGCGGCAGAAAACACTTCCGTGATTGTTGTTGGTTTTTTTAATATAAAAAAAAAGGAAGCAAACGAGCAGGCGGGTGTCACCTGATGTTAAGTGGTTACCGCCGCCCATGAACATTTGCAGCACCAGAGGTACTGCCGATGTGTTGCCGGCCTTTCAGAAATTTGTTGGTCCGCCCCTTGAATAACCCCATGTTGTAACCCTAGTGGGAACACCGCCGATGGGGATTGATTCCACAGAATAGAATAGAATAGATTTTTATACAAGTAGACTTTTACAAGTGCTTTTTAATCGTCAAAATAATTTATCACTGGTTCGGAATGCCGTTCCTACCGAGAAGATCCAGCAAGATAGCCACCACAGTTTGCATGTGCGTGGAAAAAGGATCTGGCACAACAGCCGGTCGTCCTCGGCAACCTGGGCGGTCTACTTGGCTTCTGGAGCGAGCTTGGATGGCTGGAGTGAAGACTTCGGCGGGGAGGGGCAACACACGCACAACAGACGGAAACGTTTAAGTGCGGAAACCAGCCCAGAGAGAAGAAGAAGAACAGCCGGTCGAAGTGCATCAAGCCAGGTTGTTTGTCTGTCATGTGAAGAGACATACCTCAGAAAGTTGTCGTACACGTGTTGAGGACGCAGCTCCTTGCGCGCCTTGTCAAAGAACTTGTAGTCGTGCGCGGTGGCGAGCTTGGCCGCGTCCGCGTACGACACATCACGGAGGGATGGTGGTGGCTGTATGGGCGCGGGGGACGGCGTCACGGCCGAGCGGGGCTTCTTAGAGGGCGGGGCTCCGGACGCTGCTGACAAAATACCTTTATAAATTCTTGTTTTTGATAACCCTTAGCAATGAGCGTTGTGCTTTTAAATTCATGCGGTCTAAAGCCAGAAGAGAAAAAAAAATGCATGCGACGGGGGTCTGCCCGCGAAATACAAATTTAATTTGGTTTTTCGCAATTTGTAAACTAATACGACAAAGTAGGCTTATGGCACTTTAATTGCGCCAATGGCAGTATCATCGTATGGCCGACCCGTCTCATGCAGCTTAAGGTAGAGATCCAAATTGGATTTTCAGTTATTTATAAAGCCATACTAATATTGTAATTGCAAAGTGCCTGTCTGCTAGCCTTTCACGGTTCATCCGTTGAACCGATTTTGACGGAATCTGGTGCAGAGATAGCTTAGATCCCGGGTATGACATGGGCTACTTTTTATCTGGGAAAATCAGAGTTCCAAGGGGATTTTTAGAGGCCCATTCGTTTAACCAATTTCGACGCGAATATAGCTTGTATCCCGGGAACAGACTTTTTGTCCCGGAAAATCAAAGTTCCCAAGGGATTTTTAAAAACCTATTTTACGCGAGCATAATCTATTTGTAACAGGAAATATATATCCAGAGACTTCAGAAGGAAGGCAGCATGCGTGTATCAACACTGACAATCTGGTATATGCACATCGCATGGGTTTCATCACTAGTCTCTTTACAATATACACTAGTTTCTTTGTCCCATTCAAAGACCGGGCAGATCGCTAGTATTATTCATATATTTTTTTTGTAACTATATAGTCTTACTAGGTGATGCCCGCGACTTCGTTCGCGTGGGTGTAGGTTTTTAAAAATCCCGTGGGAACTCTTTAATTTTCCGGGATAAAAAGTAACCTACGTGCTAATCCAGGGTATAATCTATCTCTATTCGAAATTTCACCCAATCTGTTCAGTAGTTTTTGCATGAAGCAGTAACGAACATACACACACACACACACATACATACACACATGCACACAAACTTTCCCCTTTATAATATTAGTGTGATGCTTAACCTCGATCACACTAAATAGGTGATAATGCGGCCTAAGGCGGAGCACGCCTGCCTAGAAGATGCCTATTCATTCTTCTTTTGAGGATCATTTTTTACTAATTAATAAGACTTACCAATCTGCGTAGAGGATCCAAAACTGGGTGATCTCTTGAGATGATGATGCTGCGGTGGCTGTACACTTGTACTGGTGTGCTTAGACACTTGCTGTTGACAGAATACAATATTAAAGTGTGTTTGTCTGTTAGCTTCTGTTTAACTGATTTTGACTACAGGTACACATAGTTTACTAGAGGATGCCCGCGACTTCGTCCGCGTGGATTTAGGTTTTTAAAGATCCCGTGGGAACTGTTTGATTTTCCGGGGTAAGAAGTTGTCTATGTAAATTACAGGGACGCAAGCTACCTCGGTACCACATTTCATACAAATCGCTTAAGCGGATGGGTTTTTGGGAATCCCGTGGGAACTCTTTGATTTTCCGGGATAAAAAGTAGCCTATGTCCTTCCCCGGGATAAGCTAACCGTGTACCAAATTTCGTCAGAATCGGTTAAACCGTTGGGCCGTGAAAAGGTAGTAGACAGGCAGACAGACAGACAGACAGACAGACAGACATACATACATACACTTTCGCATATTGAGCATAGGCTACACTATTTATTCCAAAAATAAACGAGATCCATGAGATTAAAAAATTCATTGACAAGTAACAGATAGATTAATAAATTAATTAGAGAAGAGTAGTCTCTTCTTTACCGGCCCTTACCCCAAAGGGGGGACCCTTTGGCGTAAGATTTAAGGATGATTTCACTGGCGTTGTTGAATTAGTATCAGTCGAATTACCTGTGGATGGTGGTGTATAGAGTGCGGAGCGGGGGTAGAGTGTGCCGTGTGTGACACGAGCGGCACCTGTGGTGGCGAAGCGCTGGGGAAGCGCTCCGTCTCGCTCTCTCTTTCTTGACGCGGCTGTTTCAAGAGAAAAATTGTTTTCAAATATGTTTTTTTTTCTCTCTCGTCTGGCTTTACAAAGATTAGCCAATGTCAAGTTTGTATATTTAGTTTGTTATATAAGTTTGTTTAATGCACAACAGACGGAAACGTTTAAGTGCGGAAACCAGCCCAGAGAGAAGAAGAAGATAAGTTTGTTTATTTGTAACAAGTTAGGGAAACTATACAAGTGTGGACCCCGTCTGTGCCGGCGCTCGCCGACACACGCACGGCACCCCCTTAGAGCGCTTTCCAGTCAGTTTTAACAAAAAAAAAAAAAAAAACACTCCAAAAAGGCTGAGCACGCCCGCCAGCTAACACCAACACAGACGAAGTCCCCAAATATGTTTTATATTCCAGAGAAAAAAGTAACCCTTATAGGATCACTTCATGCTATGTAGTATCTGTCAAAACCTGTCAAGATAGGATTTGATTGCCTTAACCTATCTATAGGTTTAGATTGCCCCTAAATTGACAGACCGGATAACGAAGTAATCCTATGAGGGTTCCTCTCTTTCTTTTCCTCGAGGTACGTGCAACAGAACCCTAAAACATGGGGGGGGAGAGAGAGACAAACACAAATAAAAATGAGTTAATAACATATTAATTAGTGTTTATTGGCAATAAATCTTGTCTACCAGATAATGACGGCCGTATTCACAATCATTACTATGAGGTCTCACAGTGCGCTCGAACGCATAGTGTAGGATCCACCAATCATATCATTGTAAAAATTGACGTGAAAATAAAACCACATTTATAGTACCAATCTACAACAGTCTTCGACCGCCATAATGGAGGAAAAAAATTGGTTGTCTGTAAAGTCGGTTTACTGACGATAGTTGAACGTGACAACAAAGGCCGATTGTGCTTCTTTGTCGCTCGTTCCGCGCTCTCGCTTGCACTTCAAGCCTTACATGGAACGCCTCAGAGCGAGGTAACGCCGCATGAGTCATGTTTTTTCGTGCGTGCAGCCGGCTCTATCGAATTATAAGACGTTGTCACGTCAAAAGGAAGGAACACATCATAAAGAAAAAAAAATTGACGTGACACAGTAATCTGATTGGTGGAACCGACACTGTGCGTTCGAGCGCACTATGAGACCTCATAGTAACGGGTGTGTCTCTTCAGTAAACAATAAAGTCTCACCTGTGGCGGCGGGGACCTGGAATGCGGCATGTGGGTCGGTTTCGTCACCGCCTTGGCGTCGGGCAGGAATTGACCAAACTCCGCCAACAGGTCATCTTGGTTTTCAAACAGTTTCGCCACCTTTACATTAACAAGTGTAAATTAAAAATTTATAACACCCCCGACGATCCAAAGTATTTGAGTTTTCCAAAACATCATTTTCAAATAAATAATTATGTATTTAGGCAACGTCCATCTTGACAGTTTGACATTTGTCTATTGACATAATATTATGAACCTAACGGTTATCTAACCTTCTTTTCTACAAGAAAACTAGAAAAGAGCTGATAACTCTTAAACGGCTGAACCAATTTTTTTAGATTATAGCTAAGAACACTCTCGATCAAGCCACCTTTCAAACAAAAAAAACTAAATTAAAATCGGTTCATTCGTTTAGGCGCTACGATGCCACAGACAGATACACAGATACACAGATACACAGATACACAGATACACAGATACACACGTCAAACTTATAACACCCCTCTTTTTGGGTCGGGGGTTAAAAAAATAAGAAATTTTTAATGTTGTGAAAAACTAATGAACTTTATGCTAGCTAATAAAATTTTTGCTCACTAACAAACTATTTGCTGACTAATAAAAAAGATTAGGAAATTTTAGCCGTTTTTAACACGGTGAAAAACTAATAAACTTTTCCCAACTAAGTTACAGAAGTTACAAAGAGTAAAAACTCATCATTACAAACAGTACTGTAAACTTCACAGATTAGGGTGCAAAGCGGCTAATAAACTTTTTGCCCACTAATAAACTAATTGTTAACTAATAACTTCTTGCTGACTAATAAACTTTTTACTGGCCAATAACTTTTTACTTTGCTGATTAATAAACAACTTTTTGCTAATATATTTTTTGCTAACAAACAAACTTTTTGCTACCAACCAACCAACCAACAAATAAACTTTGTTGTTAACTAATAAACTTTTTGTTAACGAATAAACTTTTGCTAAATAATAAAATTTTTGCTCACTAATAACCTTTTTGCTAACACTTTTTTGTAGTTTTGCTGCAAAATCTGGAATGTGATGACTTACCTGCGAGTAGACTTCTTGTTCAGTCTGCTGTTTAGCTTGTGGTTCTTTGACGTCTCGATGTCCACGTTGGTAGGCGTGGAGGATTTCCAGAAATCTCTTGTATTTGTCCGGTTGCCGCGAAAAGCGGGACTGTTTGAAGAAACAGTATAATAATAATAATTAATAAGTAAAGTAAGGTATTTGAAAAGTAATTATGTATTAAAAATAGACGTAGAATGAAACGTACACATCCCACGGGATTATAAAAACTTAAATTCACGAGGACGAAGTCGGGGGCATCAGCTAGTCAATACTAATATTATAAATGCGAGTATGTCTGTCTGTTAAGAAATCAAAATTAAATATCCACTTGCTTTATGTGAAGGAAAACATTGTGAGGAAACCTGCATGCATGCCTGAGAGTTCTGTATAGTGTTCTTTAAGGTGTGTGAAGACTGAAGTCTGCTAATCCGCACTTGGCCAGCATGGTAGACTATGCACAAACCCTTCTCATTCTGAGAGGAGACCCGTTCTCAGTAGTGAGCCGGCGATGCGTTGATCATGATGTTGTATTTACCTTTATCTTGTTCACATATTCGATAGCGTGGTTGAACTCCACGGGTTGTCCCGCCGTGGCGGTGTGGCCGCCGCCGGTGCTAGGCACGCTTCCTGTTGAAAAAATAACTAGTGATATTTTATAAAACTGACTCGCGCACCGATGTTTTCTTACTCAGGTATTTTTTCCGACATTTTGCACGATAAATCATGAAAATAAATAAAAAGCTGTTTTAGAATATACAGGTAAAGCCCTTTCATATGAAACCCCACTAGGTATTATCTTACTGGGAAAATTAAAATACTAATTATTTTGTTCATGAACACATTTTAACTTTTTATTTTGTGATGTCAGATTTTTCCTTTACTTGGTGCTATCTGCCTGCCAAATTTCATGATTCTAGGTCTACAGGAAGTGACAGACGGACAGAAATAGACAGACAGACAACGAAGTGATCCTATTAGGGTTCCGTTTTTCATTTTCAGCTACGGAACCCTAAAAAGGGTAAAACACCCCAATTTTTTAACTTACCAGGGGGATGATGTATTGCGGCGGCCTCAATCTGTTGGTGCGCTTGCGATATATGATGCAGCGTATTCGCCGGCGGCGCGTTCACCGACAGGTTGTGAACTATCGCTGTACTGACGGACCTGCGAATTTTTATTGTTATTAGATATTTTGTTAGGAAAGAGAGGTGAAATAGCCAACTGTATTCGTAAGTCAGAACTCTAATAGAGCAGCCGCAAGTTTTTATCACTGGGACAGTCAATCGGTAATTAATTTCATCATAATCACACTAATATTATAGAGGCGAAAGTTTGTGTGTCTGTGTGTGTGTGTGTGTTTGTTACTCTTTTACGCAAAATCTACTGAACGGTGGGCTGAAATTTGGAATGGAGATAGATTATACCCTGGATTAGCACATAGGCTACTTTTTATCCCGGAAAATCAAAGAGTTCCCGCGGGATTTTGAACAACCTAAATCCACGCGGACGAAGTCGCGGGCATCATATAGTCATAACATAAGAGAAGAAAAGTGTGGGTATACACTCACGGCGGGACCGGCAGCAAATGGACGAGTTGTGATTGAGGAGAGGGATGGTGGACGCCCATCATGACGCCGCCGCCCACGCCCGCGCCCATGCCGCCCACTCCGCCCATGCCGCCTGCGCCCGTGGGCGATGGCATGGACACCGACACCTGAGTACGAAGGATTAATATAATAAGAACATAGGCAAATCTATAAAAGAAGACTAAAAAAAAATTAAATCATCTATTTATTTCACACTAATATTATAAAGGCGAAAGTTTGTATGTGTGTGTGTGTGTGTGTGTGTGTGTGTGTGTGTGTGTATGTTTGTTACTCCTTCACGCTAAAACTACTGGACGGATTGGGCTGAAATTTAGAATGGAGATAGATTATACTCTGGATTAGCACATAGGCTACTTTTTATCCCGGAAAATCAAAGAGTTCCCACGGGATTTTTAAAAAACTACATCCACGCGAACGAAGTCGCGGGCATCAGCTAGTAATTTCATAAAACCGCTAAAACTAAAGACCTAAAAAAGGTAAAAAAAAAAAACAAAAACCTCAAACAAGACTGAATTTAACAAAACTCTAGTCAATCTTTAGTTACTAGACTAAACCAATTTTAACAAACTGGGCTAATAATAAAACTAATTGGGTGTAACGAATTTTAAAAAAAAATATTTGTTTCGGAAATAGTTAATAGGTCAAGTGCGAGTTGGACTCATACAGAAAGGGTTCTGTACTATTTAAAAAAAATACCGGCCAAGTGCGAGTCAGATTCGCGCACCGAGGGTTTCGTACTAGGGTTTTTTTTTCGACATTTTGCACGATAAATCAAAAACTATTATGCATAAAAATAAATAAAAATCGGTTTTAGAATGTACAAGTAAAGCCCTTTCATATGATACCCCACTTGGTATAGTTATCTTACTTTGAAAATTTAATCACATTTTTAATTTTTTTTTTAATGATATAACCACAAATTCACGGTTTTCGGATTTATTCCTTTATTTGTGCTGTAAGACCTACTTACCTGCCAAATACGATTCTAGGTTAACGGGAAGTACCGTATAGGTTTCTTGACAGACAGACCGACAACAAAGTGATCCTATAAAGGTTTTTCCTTTTGAGGTACGGAACCCTAAAAAATATAAAACTATGTGCAACTGCAAGTTAGTGACGGCATAATCTAGTTAGAAATAAAGACTCACCTGTCCATTGCTCTGAACTTCAATCTTGTACCCCGGTGGCAGAAAGGTGTTGAACCCCACAATCAGCTCCGGGTGGCCCTTGAACAGGTTCGATACCCGGGTGATGACCCCCGGCGTGTCGATCCTGTAACCGACACTGTTGTTCAATGAGGGGTTATGTGTTGCCGTCTGCTGCTGCCGATGGTCACGTCCAGTCAGCACTTTAAAAAGCAGCCATTACAACTTTTCATAATTTTCAAACGGTAATTAATGTCATCATGTTGAAAAAAAAAATATTATCGAACCTAGAATCTGTTTGCGGATGTCAATGTCATACTAGCAGTAGAATGACAGCTAGTGTCACGATCGCAATCATCTCTGATTGGTTGACGCTCGCTCACTATTGGCCGCAATGCATTGTTGCAACAAGAATAGCATAAGCCAATGACAACGATCGCTATTGTAATAATGATTGATGCAGATTTTACTGAATCGAGCTATTTGCATGCCAAACAACCCAATCCATCTTGTAGTGTGAGCTGTATGTCGATAGATCAATCAATCAGTCAGTCAGTCATATTTTGCTGTTTGGCTTATTCCGTTTATCCACCATAAAACAGCTACCCTAGGGTGTACACTCGGTTACATTACACGTGTCCGCCTATTTTACACCCTAGGATGTGGGTCCCGGGTGGCCCTTGAACAGGTTCGATACCCGGGTGATGACCCCCGGCGTGTCGATCCTGTAACCGACACTGTTGTTCAATGAGGGGTTATGCGTTGCCGTCTGCTGCTGCCGATGGCCACGTCCAGTCAGCACTTTAAAAAGCAGCCATTACAACTTTTCATAATTTTCAAACGGTAATTAATGTCATCATGTTGAAAAAAAAAAAATTATCGAACCTAGAATCTGTTTGCGGATGTCAATGTCATACTAGCGGTAGAATGACAGCTAGTGTCACGATCGCAATCATCTCTGATTGGTTGACGCTCGCTCACTATTGGCCGCAATGCATTGTTGCAACAAGAATAGCATAAGCCAATGACAATGATCGCTATTGTAACAAGTGTAAATTAAAAATTTATAACACCCCCGACGATCCAAAGTATCTGAGTTTTCCAAAACATTATTTTCAAATAAATAATTATGTATTTAGGCAACGTCCATCTTGACAGCTTGACATTTGTCTATTGACATAATATTATGAACCTAACGGTTACATCTAACCTTCTTTTCTACAAGAAAACTAGAAAAGAGCTGATAACTCTTAAACGGCTGAACCAATTTTTTTAGATTATAGCTAAGAACACTCTCGATCAAGCCACCTTTCAAACAAAAAAAACTAAATTAAAATCGGTTCATTCGTTTAGGCGCTACGATGCCACAGACAGATACACAGATACACAGATACACACGTCAAACTTATAACACCCCACTTTTTGGGTCGGGGGTTAAAAATGATTGATGCAGATTTTACTGAATCGAGCTACTTGCATGCCAAACAACCCATCTTGTAGTGTGAGCTGTATGTTGATAGATCAATCAGTCAGTCAGTCAGTCAGTCATTCAGTCAGTCGTCAGTCAGTCATTCAGTCAGTTAGTCAGTCAGTCAGTCATTTTTTCCCGTTTGGCTTATCCCGTTTATCCACCATGAAACAGCTACCCTAGGGTGTACACTCGGTTACATTACATGTGTCCGCCTATTTTACATCCTAGGAGCGCTTGAAGACCTTCAAGCATTCGAAGCAGACTCCATCTAAGGCGGCATCATCACTTGCCAGCAGGTCCGACGCTAGCAGATTATGAATTGCCTATTTTCTGATGTTAATGTTACCCGGCCAGGGACTGACGAAATTGGCCAGGGGACTGACAAAATTAAGTTAGTATGTAATGTCCATGAAATCGCAGATTTACGCCATTGTGTTGACGTGTATTTGACCTGGTCCAGATATGATAGACTGCGTTCCTGTGTCGTCTCGTCATGACGCAGACGGCCCCGCTGGGTTTTAGTGGGTATTCTGGTATGCCAGCGAGTCCCACAAACCCCCCCGGAAGCAGCGTGATCAGCTCTGCTTCCGGGAGGGATGCGTAAAAGCATTTCCCAGCGATAAAAAAAAAAAAAAAAGGTATGATAGAGCGCCTTACATCAAGCGCTGGACATGACCCAGACGCTACCAGAAGCTAAGAATCCCCTACTTTCACTTAATGCAACCCAACAGGGGACTGACGAATCTGGCCAGGGGGCTGACAAAATTAAAATGTAACGTCTATGAAACTCACGTCTGACTTCAATTCCTTCATAATGTCCAGGACTTCGTAGATTTGCGGCAACGTGTTAAACTAATTGTTGACCTGGTCCAGGTATGATAGCGTGTCTTATATCAAGTGCTGGATATGACCCAAAGACGCTACCAGATTATGAACTCCCTATTTTCCGATGTTAATGCAACCTACCAGGGGACTGACATAATTGGCCAGAAGCTAAGAATTCCCTACTTTCAGTTAATGCAACCCACCAGGGGACTGACGAATCTGGCCAGGGGGCTGACAAAAATAAAATGTAACGTCTATGAAACTCACGTCTGACTTTTGAATTCCTTCATAATGTCCAGGAAGTCGTTGTAGACTTGCGGCATCGTGTTGAACTTGTATTTGACCTGGTCCAGGTATGACAGCGCGTCTTCCACCTTCAAGCGCTGGAACTGGCCGGGCGGCGGCGCGGGGAGCGGCGCCGCCAGGCCAGGGGACTGACGACCCTGCATGGGTAGTGGCGGCTGGCTTACAATCTGTAATAATGAGGTTTTGATAATATTGCAATTTTCAAAATGTGTAGTGCGTGTGTTAGTCAAAAAAGAAGTGTAATGTTTTTATGGTTCATGTATGTGGATTTCTTTATTGCACCATCCATACTTAATGTTATAAATGCGAAATGTGTCTGTCTGTTTGCTACCTTTTCACGGCCCAACCGTTTAACCGATTCTGACGAAAGGTAGAGGGTTAGCTTATATCCCGGGGACGGACATAGGCTACTTTTTATCCCGGAAAATCAAAGGGTTCCCACGGGATTGCCAAAATCCGCTCAACCAATTTGTATGTATTCTTGTATATTCCTTGTTTTATAAAAATATATACCTTCAGCCTTGGTGGTACATTAGGCGGTTGTTTGGGTGCGTAAGGCACCGCGTTGCTCTTCAAATAGTTGATGACGGCGGGCGTGCCGGCACGCGCCGGGCCGCGACCGAAGCCACCACCGACAGCCATCATTGCTGTCGCTCCTGTGACGGAAATTATATAGTTAAAATTAAAAAATATACAGTTTAAGTTGAAGAATTATACATTGAATTATACAATTTGGTTTGAATTATACAGCTGAAAACGTGCTGTGTCTAAAATGAAAGAGGTTGGACACAAATAATGGTAAACAATGACCTTTTTTATTAGAAAATATATACAGTTACAGTTGAATACAAAAATAACAAAGTGTACAGTTGAAAACAAAAAAAAAAAAAAAAAAAACAGTAATAGCCTACTGGTTAGTCGACCTTGTATTCATAAGATCGCGGGTTCGATTCCGGCCACGCATCTCAAATTTCCCTAGTCATGTGCGTTCTCAAGCAATTAAATATCACTTGCTTCAATGTTGAATGAAAACATCGTGAGGGTGTGTGAAGTCTGTCAATCCGCACTTGGCCAGCATGGCAGACTATGGCTTAAACCTTTCTCATTCTATGAGGACACCTGTAGGAGTGCTCAGTAGTGGGCCGGCGATGGGTTGTTGATGATGGATGATGATGATGATGACGATGATGATGACGTCGATGACGACAAAAATAACTGCAAAACAGCGCAGCGAAGCGAGCACTGAGATTTTTAATTCTTCAAAGTGATAGTGAGGAGACTTCAGAAGGAAGGCAGCATGCGTGTATCAACACTGACAATCTGTTGTATGCACATCGCATGGGTTTCATCACCAGTCTCTAACTATACAGAATGTAACTAGAACACTAGCAAAAACGAACACAGACGAAGTTACTGATAAGATACCATTTAAAAAAAACTAAGTTTCTTTTTAATCTTGTATTTTTTTAAAGTTGACAATATGTAAATTGCAAATAAAACATCTGACTGACGCCAGGGGAAAGGCATTCCGAACCAGTGGTAGATGCTTTTGACGATTCAAAAGAACTTGTAAAAGTCTAGTTGAATAAAAATATTTTAAATTTTGAATTGTGAGGTTAATGAACGATCCGTAAATAGGTCACTCGAAGTCAATGCCGCGTCGTAAGTGCAACATTGACCCCAGTTTTGCATGCTATACAATGTGCGTTTGAAGAATACTACACACAACAAGATAAGAGGCAAATGGCTATTGGCATTGAATTGTGTTAAGGTAGTATAATAACAAGGCAAGTTTTTGCTAGTGTTCTGGTTACACCCTGTATATTAATTTCCATAGTGTATTCTTAAAGGTAACAGCAAACAACAAACAGCAAACAGCTTAACAGCAAACTTACCTAACATTTGTGGTTGTGCCGACTGCTGGGCTAGAGTATGCATGTTGCTCGATCCGGGCTGCTGGATCTACGACAAAAAAGAAAAACATTCAAACTAAACTTCCATAGTGATCTTTTCCTTTTTTTTTTCAAACTAAACTTCCATAGTTATCTTTTCTTTTTTTTTTGATATTTCTAGGCTATCTGCAATCAGTTATTAAATGTGGACTATAATCAGATTATATGAATGTGTTAAGGGTTGGGAGAAGGTCACTCAATCAAAATACTCTTCTCATAGGGCTATCCCTGGCTTTATTGTCTACAAGACAGTTCTTCTGTGGTTCATTTTAACCCCCGACCCAAAAAGAGGGGTGTTATATGTTTGTCCTGTGTATCTGTCTGTGGCATCGTATCTCCTAAACTAATGAACCGATTTTAATTTAGTTTTTTTTGTTTGAAAGGTGGCTTGATCGAGTGTTAGCTATAATCCAAGAAAATCGGTTCAGCCGTTTGTAAGTTATTAGCTCTTTTCTAGTTACTGTAACCTTCACTTGTCGGAGGTGTTATAAATTTTTAATTTACACTTGTTATCATTATTATTCATTTCTTCTTTGATTGTGGGCATTGCAAGGTACTCATGTGTTTCACTTGTTTTAGTAAACCATGGAGCATCCAGTATTGTGCGAAAGACTGAGTTTTGATACATACTGATATCTAAATGAATAAAATTTTCACTTCAACACAGAAATCTGAGAATTATTATATAAAATTCCCAATTCAGTTATTTTTAACCACTGAAACAAAGTTGCTTAATTCAAAGTTTTACGCTAATTTTAAACGAAAGCATAGAAAACAAAAAGAATGTTTCGGGAAAAAGTTAGGAAGGAATCCTTTCTTTATACGTGAGTGTTGAAACTTTTAACGAAAATAAACCATCTCAGCTTTTCTATGTCGTAAGTTATTTCTAAGTTCTTTTATTTCAGAACTTTTGTGTAAGTAGTCCATACAGTTATTTTTAACCACAAACAAAGTTGCCTAACTCTAAATTTTACGATAATTTTAAACGAAAGCACAGAAAGTATGTTTTGAAATTCGGAAAAGTTAGGAAGGAATCCTTTCTTTATATGTGAGTGTTGAAACTTTTTACGAAAATAAACCATCTCAGCTTTTCTATGACGTAAGTTAGAAAAAAGTTATTTGTTCAACAAGATAGCAAAATTCATTTTTGCTGCGAGTGCTTAGTTTGAACCCCGAGCGGGCGAAGGATTCTGTAATAGAATCACGAGCGTAGCGAGTGCAGCAAAGGCGCCCTGTATGAGCTAGAGAGGTGAACAAGTTATTTATATTACTAGACTACTGCAAAGCCAAAAGGAAGAATAGAATAGATTTTTATTCAAATAAACTTTTACAAGTGCTTTTGAATTGTCAAAATAATTTACGAGTTATGATTTTAGCAGTCTATGTATGTATGTAGGTTTGTATATATGTGTGTTCCACCATAGCGCCTAAATTACTGATCCGATATTGATGAATGAGATGTCAATCGATTCGTTTTATAGTCCGGGTGACATAGGACATAGACATTTAATACGAAAAAAATTGACCTGACGGATGTTACATCCAAAAAAAATTTTTTTTTCGCCACTGTATCGAGTGGGATATCTTGTGTCTGCCTATTCACTCAACTTTTAAAGGTCCCAATATTGTACTTGGCGAGGAAAGCGGAAGCCAGAACATTCCATATTCTAATAGGAGACGAAATCGCGGGCAAAAGGTATTTGTAAATAATTAATGTATGAGCATTTTCGGCACGTCGCAACTCATATAGACGCAACGACGCTTCCAATGCTCAGTCTCTCTGTCCCCCTGAACGCAGCCAACACGCCCATGGAGGCGAGCGACGGGATAAGGGGACATCAGCTAGTCTATACTAATAAATAAAATTGGAGTGTCTGTCTGTAATTTCGAAATAACTACCGCATATTAAGGTCATATGGTTATTTGAACGATACTATAACTGAATCACACGTTTTTAAAATTTTTGTCTGTCTGTCTGTTTGAAAAGGCTAATCTTGGGAACGGCTGAACCGATTTTGACGGGATTTTCACAGACAAGTAGAGAATTGACCAGGGAGTAACATAGGCTACTTTTTTAACCGACTTTCAAAAAGGGAGTTGTGTTTTTCTACCTATGTACACCGAAATCTCCGAGATTTCTGAACCGATTTGCGTCATTTCTTTTTTAATCGATAGAGGAACTTTGTGACATTGTTTCATAAAAAATTTGGAGTCCAACTCCTCAATCCTGATGCTGCAGGGGATCTGACCAATCCACGCGGGCGAAGCTGCGGGCATCAGCTAGTTTACATATAAAAATACATGTATAAATAAATATCCCTTTTAGATTACGTACACAGCAGGCTCTTGTAATCATAACTTAGCAGTTATAGTAGTCAGATTAAAAAAAAACTTATATTCATGCGCAGACGCAAGTTCTTTGTTGTCGACGAATTGAGGCTAGGGAGGGGACCAGTCGTACGGACGTGTTGAGACAAGTTTGTATGGTCGGGGAAACCAGTTCAAGTGAGACTGAGTAGGGTCGTCACTACCACAGAATGAATGTTTTTACCCGACTGCGGCAAATACAAAAAGAAGGGTTATGATTTTAGCAGTCTATGTATGTATGTGTGTGTGTATGTTTGTATTCAGATTCTGTGTGTTCCACCGTAGCGTCTAAACTACGGGGCTGATTTTGATGAATGAGGTGTCAATCGATTCGTCGTAAAGGTCCGGGTGACATAGGCTACATTTTATACGAAAAAAATTGACCTAACGGATGTTACATGAAAAAAATGGGGGTGTCCAAAATGTTTTTTTTTGCTATTGTATCGAGTGGGGTGTCAAGTGAAAATTCTGAGTTCATAAATATAAATGTACAGTATATTATGTACTACAACATTAAAATATACCCAAGCGGCAGAAAAATAATTTTACTATCATATTTAAGCGTTTATTAAGACGATCGCAGTCGGATCTTAGTTTTCTTTATCTTGTTGATTCTCTAAGGCTGAGATCTACAGAGCGCACTTTGACTTTGCTCAGACTAAGGCTGGTTTTACAGTGACGCTTACCGTCAGCGCGGGCCATCCGCGCGACTATGTATGTAACGATCCAAGAGACGCAAAGCTCGTGGCCCGCGACGCTTACCAACCGCGCTGGCGAAAGCGTCACTGTACAAGTGTAAATTAAAAATTTATAACACCCCCGACGAACCAAAGTATTTGAGTTTTCCAAAACATCATTTTCTAATAAATAATTATGTATTTAAGCAACGTCCATCTTGACAGCTTGACATTTGTCTATTGACATAATATTATGAACCTAACGGTTATCTAACCTTCTTTTCTACAAGAAAACTAGAAAAGAGCTGATAACTCTTAAACGGCTGAACCAATTTTTTTAGATTATAGCTAAGAACAAATTAAAATCGGTTCATTCGTTAGGCGCTACGATGCCACAGACACAGATACACACGTCAAACTTATAACACCCCTCTTTTGGGTCGGGGGTTAAAACCACACTAAAGACATTATTAAAACGAGATAGCGTTATATTGCGGGCATAAATCTATCTCGTTTTAACGTCCTTAAGGTGCATGACACGTGTCTGCACTGGTTTCTTGACAGACACAACGGATAGACAGACAGACAGACAACAAAGTGATCCTATAAGGGTTAAAGGGGAAAGTATAGTAGAAGTACTGTAAGTAAAACAAGTGTAAATTAAAAATTTATAACACCCCCGACAAGTGAAGGTTACAGTAATAACTAGAAAAGAGCTGATAACTTTCAAACGGCTGAACCGATTTTCTTGGATTATAGCTAAGAACGCTCTCGATCAAGCCACCTTTCAAACAAAAACAAACTAAGTTAAAATCGGTTCATTAGTTTAGGAGCTACGATGCCACAGACAGATACACAGAGACACACGTCAAACTTATAACACCCCTCTTTTTGGGTCGGGGGATGAGCAAAGACACTTTAGACATTTGCATACACGCTGTCATATTTCATGACTTACAAGAGCGACAAAATATTGCTGTGACACAAAATATAGCAGTAATTAACTGAACCACACCTTTGAAGCTATCCAATAGATAGTTTACAGGTGAGTTCGTCGCTGTGCCAAGAGTGATTCAACTGCGAGCTATTTATAGGCGCGCCACGCGGTCAAAACAAGCTTTCCCTGTACTCGCTCAAATACGATATACGATTATATACATACTAGAGGATGCCCGCGACTTCGTCCGCGTGGATGTAGGTTTTTGAAAATCCCGTGGGAACTGTTTGGTTTTCCGGGATAAAAGATGTCTATGTCAATAACATGGACGCAAGCTACCTCTCGGTACCTTTCATACAAATCGGTTGAGCGGATGGGTCTTTAGGAATCCCGTGGGAACTCTTTGATTTTTCGGAATAAAAATTAGTCTATGTCAGTCACCGGGATATAAGCTAACTCTGTACCCATCAAAATCGGTTAAACTGTTGGGCCGTGAAAAGGTAGCAGACAGACAGACACACACTTTCGCATTTATTGGATTATGTCCTTGGTATATGTTTATTCGAAAAATGTAAATAAATATGTTATGATGGAATGAAAATAACTGAAGAGCTGGCGAAAAACCGTCCAAGTGCGAGTCAGACTCGCGCATTGAGGGTTCCGTACTCAATATTTTTAGCTTTTTCATATTATGATACCCCACTTGGTATAGTTATCTTACTTTGAAAATTTAAACACATAAGTGCACTCTATAGATTCCTGGGAAACGTCTGGTCTCGTCGATCCCTTGAACAAACCTAGAGAACAAACCAACAAACGAACACTTTCGCATCACACTAATATTATAAAGGCGAAAGTTTGTGTGTGCGTGTTTGTTACTCCTTCACGCAAAAAATACTGGACGGATTGGGCTGAAATTTAGAATGGAGATAGATTATACCCTGGATTAGCACATAGGCTACTTTTTATCCCGGAAAATCAAAGAGTTCGCGGGATTTTTAAAACCTACATCCACGCGAACGAAGTCGCGGGCATCAGCTAGTAGTAATGGGCAGTGACTACAATAATGTTCTATAGGTATGTTGTAAAAAAGCAAGTAAGTACATATGTAAGTCCACTGATAAACCAATCACAACATATATGCAATTAATACAGACAGATAGCACGTTTTGTAAACAACGGGTTATCGATTAGCTATCGGCTTTTACCGATAGGTGTCAAAATAGCCTTATGTACTAGGGCCTCGTCCAAAAAAGACGCGGGGCGTTGTGCATACGGTACCACTTTTATACAAGTGTAAATTAAAAATTTATAACACCCCCGACAAGTGAAGGTTACAATAACTAGAAAAGAGCTGATAACTTTCATACGGCTGGACCGATTTTCTTGGATTATAGCTAAGAACACTCGATCAAGCTACCTTTACTACAAAAAAAAAAAACTAAATTAAAATCGGTTCATTAGTTTAGGAGCTACGATGCCACAGACAGATACACAGATACACACGTCAAACTTATAACACCCCTCTTTTTGGGTTGTGGGTTAAAAACTGGTCATGTGAGAGTCAGGCCTCACTCTTTTAGGGTTCTGTACATAAATTATGAACATATGAAATATTTCTTTTCCAAGCTAGAACATCGCAATAGATCTTGAAAGAAAACCCCAAAAAATCTTCGCTTGTTTTATCACAACTTACAAACTATTTTATAAATCGTTGTTTTCAGTATTTTGTTGTTCAAATACAGTATAATATTATGGTACATAATATACCGCATATTCCTAACTAGTTTAATTTTTGAGATAGTCCCCATCACAGAAATGGTCTTGACAACTTTTTCCTTGGGCCCCATTTCCTTATTTCATAAGATTTAAAAAAAAATGAAAAATATATTCCTACTCTACTCTAAACAATGATACATGCTAGGCTAAAAAGGAACCCTAAAAAGGTGCTGTGGTTAGCTTTTTCCTTCCTTAAATTTCCTTCTCTCTAGCACATTCTAATATTTTCAACTAGAGAATGCCTGCGATTTCGTCCGCGTGGGTTTAGGTTTTTTAAGATCCTGTGGGAACCGTTTGATTTTCCGGGATAAAAAGTTGCATATTTCGATTACAGGGACGGGACGCAAGCTACTTCGGTACCAAATTTTATAAAAATTGCTTAAGTGGATGGGTCTTTAGGAATCCCGCGGGAACTCTTTGATTTTCTGGGATAAAAAGTAGCCTATGTCCGTCCCCAGGATATAAGCTAACCCTGTACCAAATTTCGTCAGAATCGGATACACTGTTGGGCCGTGAAAAGGTAGCAGACAGACAGACACACTTTCGCATTTATAATTTTATAGTAGAGGTGGATGGTGAAAGAATCAGTACACTTTTAGCCAGTTAGTTTTATCAGTATAAATAGTGTAGATATTGGAAAGTCACCAATTCACGCCTAAGCAGTTAACTTCACCACTAGGCGCATGATAACATCCTTTGGCATGCGCTCAAATGGGTGCATTGACTCACAACCGATCACAATGTAAAGGAAGTTGCGCTTCTTACGTATTAACTACTAGCTGATACCCGCGACTTCGTTCGCGTGGATGTAGGTTTTTTTAAAATTCCCGTGATAACTCTTTGATTTTCCGGGATAAGAAGTAGCCTATGTGCTAATCCAGGGTATAATCTATCTCCCTTCTAAATTTCAGCCCAATCCGTGCAGTAGTTTTTGCGTGAAGGAGTAACAAACATACACACACACACACATACAAACTTTCTCCTTTATAATATTAGTGTGAAGTGTGATACAATTCACACTATTTACACATTGCTTTCAACAGAGGGATGCGGAATTATACAAGTGTAAATTAAAAATTTATAACACCCCCGCGACAAGTGAAGGTTACAGTAACTAGAAAAGAGCTGAATAACTTTCAAACGGCTGAACCGATTTTATTGGATTATAGCTAACACTCGATCAAGCCACCTTTCAAACAAAAAAAACTAAATTAAAATCGGTTCATTAGTTTAGGAGATACGATGCCTCAGACAGATACACAGGACAAACATATAACACCCCTCTTTTTGGGTGGGGGGTTAAAAATATGTTCCCACCAACCTGAGCGGAGTTGGGGGGCAACGGCGACTGCTCGTCGGGCCCCAGGCGAGGACCGGAGCGCTTCATCATGGCTGCTCAGCCGCCCATCACACTCCAACCTGGAAACCAGCATACAGACATCATCAGGATTTTTTTATTTTTTTGGAATGTCATTATAACATGTCAAAAGTAACGAGATGAATACCATATTTGCCTGCCAACTGTTGAGCCTCAATAGCTCAACCGGTAAAGGAGTGGACTGAAAAACCGAAAGGTCGACGGTTCAAACCCCGCCCGTTGCACTATTGTCGTACCTACTCCTAGCACAAGCCTGACGCTTAGTTGGAGAGGAAAGGGGAATATTAGTCATTTAACATTCCTTAAAAAAAAAAAAAAACATTTAGTCTGGTCGGCAATGCCGATAAAAGCAGACTAACCTGGAAAGGGTATGGCAGTTTTTTTTTTCATTAAACCCACACTCCTTGTTTTCTACACGGCATCGTACACCGGATCGCTAACTCGCTTGGCGGCACAGATCAATCAGAATCAAACCAAGAGTTCCCTCACTCTAGTTCACTCTGGAGACGTAGCAAGCATGTGACAACCTTAATCAGGGACTTCGTCTGTGATGGCGTTTGCTGGCGCGCGTGTTGTGACTTTTTGGAGTGTTTTTTTTGTTAGAAGTGGCCGGTTTTTGTGTTCTGGTGGTGTTCATTGCTGGTGGAACTGACTGGGAAGCGCTCTAAAGGGGTGCCGCGTGTATGTCGGTGGGCGCCGGCACACACGAAGTCCATACTTACACATATAGTTTCCTTAACTTGTAAATAACTACAAACTTGACATTGGCTAATCAGTGTCAAGCCAGACGAGAGAGAGAGAGAGAAAAAAAAAACCTTAATCACGCGGTCGACCGCATGGTGTATGAAGTATGGACGGACAAATACCTACTATAGTGACAAATACCTACTATTAGTGATGATTTTTTTTTTATTTTTTTTTATTTCTCATATTAAGAGCTGGGTCACTAGTGTGACCATATGGCTCTGGTAGGTCCATACTATCCTATTCTAACACTTAAAACTATATCTACATACTATTTAGTGATGATGTAATTAGAGGAAATAAAATAGTAAGTGGTAGCACCTATCTCGTCATTTAACAATGTGTAATCATAGCTTTGTGGATAAGACGTCCACCTCCTTTTCAAAGGTCGGGGGTTCGATCCCAGGCATGCACCTCTAATTTTTTTGAGTTATGTGTTTTAATAAATTAAATATCACTTGCTTTAACGGTGAAGGAAAACATTGTGAGGAAACCTGCATGCCTGAGATGTTCTTCAAGGTGTGTGAAGTCTGCCAATGTGCTCCTTGGCCACATAGTAGACTAAGGCCAAACCCTTTTCATGCTTTCATGAGAGATGAGTGCTCAGTAGTGAGACGGCGATGGGTTAATCATGAATCGAAGACTGTTATGGGCAAAATCGTAGTTGTAGAATGTACCTAGTAGCTATAAAGTAGTTTGCCTTATTGAAAATTGAAAATGCATAGTGATATCTCTAACCATGTTACGTAATATAGCGGTCAGACACAATATTATGCTTTGTATCAAAGCAACATACTTCAAACACAACAAAACTTGTAATTATCGACCATTTTCACAAGATGACGTCACCACAGATGCGTGGGTTGGGCGAGCTAAATAAAGGATTCAAACTCTGTCAATGCACGGTGCATTCACATTCAGCCATTTATCCAAGCTTACAAACATATTTAGGTATATTACGCAACTAAATATCGAAATCTACAAGGTTCGTGCACTCAATACCACTTAGAAAATTCCGAACCGCTCGAGTCGCGACACTCACACAGGTTTAGACGAAACCGGTCCCACGGCAAAGGCGATGACACAAACTCGCACTTATTTATAGCGGAAAACGTATACAAATCGATAACACCGTATACATGCACAATAACTATCGACCGACGAAGCAAAATACATGTTTTTTTTTTTTCAAACTTTCCAGTTTTTAATAAAAAGAAAGGTTATAAAAATTGTAACGCGCCAAAAAATGGGTTAAAAATGACACTTGAATTTTGACATAGACAATAACCCAATCCCGCCTTTTTAATATTTCGTAATGGCGCGCAACGTTCGGAAACCGAAATTTTAAAGTGGCTTTGTGTATGCCGTGGATGGAGCATGTAAGAAAAATTATTTCTACAATGAATCATTGCACAGTGGTGTCGTTGAAGATTGTTAACTGTAATCGACTTTCAGAATAGAGCGGTAAAGTCCGGTTTACCGTGGGCCGAAGGAAACGAGGACGGCGCGGTGGTATTCGTCACCGACGTAGAAAATGGCGATTAAATACCAACAATAATTACATAGCGCTACCGAACGCGAATGACGATGATTTTTGTTAATCAAATGATCACTTGAATCCGATCCGCTTAGAAATCGAGATGTTGGTACTTTAGTGGCATCTACTTACATCAGCACAGAGATAACGCGTCGCCTCGAATAATAGGTATGATATGAATTAAATTGCCCATTTATACGTACCGATTGATTTTCTGCTAAATAGCGTCGAAATCTTCAATATTGTGCTGAATTCACTTCCAATAACTCAATAAACTGTTTTTTAAGACAAGGGTTTATGATAATAACGCGTCACTGAGTCGGAGCGGGCACATTCGTGCGCCTCCAAATAGCGCAACGGCGCAACTTTTTCGAGCGCGGCGTCAACACGGTCAGGTGGGCGAGGTTGCGACACTGCCATAGCGTCGTCTCTCTCTATCACCGTTTCCTCTCTCTGCGAGGTGCTGTCCCGCTCGCACTCGCGGCTAGGGCGGGCCGAGGTCGTGAGGGACGCAAGCGAGGCCCTCCGCGCACGAACGTCGCGCACCGAGCTGCGCGGCCGACTGACTAGCCCGGCCCGCGGTCGACCGAGCGATCGAGCCGGAGCCCCGCCCGGAGCGGCAACGCCGCATCGCATCAAATAATAGCGAGCGAAACGGACGTGCTCAGCCGCGGTCAGTGATGCCAACTTAGCAACTTTATAGCTAGATCTAGCTATTATTTGGTGACAGACAGCCACAATTTAATGAAACTTGTAGCTAAACTTTTTAGCTACTTTTTCTAGCAACTTCCACTGCCTCATTCAAATGCAGAGGTAGAGAGGTTATTCTCTCAAATGAATTTAGTGAAAAATAAGCTAAGTTTGTTAACTCTGAACTTATTCCTCCGCAGTAGAGACTTCCTCAGGAAAAGTGGTAAATGTTGCTATAACTATGTTTTGCCTAAAGATGTTCTGCATAAAATGGGTACTGCGGAAAAATATTCAAAACCAGCGCAAGACCCGGACCGCAGCCATCGAAATCTTCCTATTTAATTAATTAGTTTTTAAATTATTTTTATCTTTTACTTTATTAATTTCTTATTATAAATTCTTTTGAGAATAAATTCTTTAACCACATTTTTTTTATTCAATGACGTACACCGATACTTTAGACATTTTTAACTTTAACAATGTTAGAATTAAGGAAAATAAAAATGATTCTTAGAAATTGTCATTTTATTGTCACTTACCATAATACCTACCAAGTTCGTTAACGTAGTGTTTAAATATTCTTTGCCTAAGTTTTAACATTTAGCACTATCTAGCAACTTTTTGGGGTAAAAAAAACTGGCAATCTAGCAACATTTTGAAAAATATCTAGCAACTGGGAAAGCTAGCAGTTGGCAACAGTGGCCGCGGTATGAAATGCCACGATCGACGAATCTCCACGAAGGTGGTGGACCAAAACAAATCTCCTTTCTCTAAAATTATACAACAGACAGTTGCGAGCGGTCGAGAGCGCAACTGGGCGCTGCCGTATCCATTTCCCGCCAAATGTTAATATTTCATGAGGAGTAAACAGTTTTTGGTAACCCAAATAACGATCCATATCAGCCAGCTACACGGGCGGTTAAACGTGACAGCACAATGGCATCATGGAAGACAAATAATTGCAGCTTGGTTGTTGGAGGAACGAGTTGCTATGGCAACTACGTAGGGGACAAGATTGCAGCAAAGCCGCGAAGGAAATAAAAGCATATCATACAAAAAATAAGTCAACTTGCGCGCACGAATCGAAATTTCGGACGATTTTTGCTTCATTATGTTAAAAAAAAAAAAAACAATCGCTCAGACGAGCTGCCGCCATTGGGTAACACCTAATGTTCAAAGGAAGTTATATTTCGTAAGAAGAATCATAAGAACTTATGTAAACTAAGTTATAACAACTCCATCTACTTAAGAGGTTATTGGTTCAGAAAATCACTTTATAGACTTCAGTAATTATTTATTAAATAAGAACTAATTACATTAACACTATCATCGATTAAATTAATGTAGAAAAATACAATCCAGTAGAAAACCAAAGGAAAATATGTATTAAGTATTCCATTTTTTATTTTTAAAGCAACTTGAGCCGTTTATCGAAATACCCATATAAAGTGCAACACAGAATCCCAATTTAATTGAATGACATTTTTTTTGAATATGATCGCAATTTTCAAATTCTTCAGTCTTTTTTCGAAGAACTTGGAGAAGATAACGGAGATCTTGAATTCTTCATTCCATTTTCAAATAAAATATTTCAAAATATGGTTCCATTTTTAAATTGATGTCTTCAATTTTTAAAATATTCTCATCATATTGAACTGTTTTATCTAAACATCCGTAGAAAGATTTAAGTACAATGAATTCCATATTTAAATTAACGGTTTTTTTTACAAACGATGAGTAGTTGAGAATATGATCCATTTCGAAGACCTTGAAGATACAGACAGAAACCTTGAATTTGCACATAAAATATGTCAACATTTTTACCTTGTAAAATAATATGGTTCCACTTAAAAAAAAAGTTTAAATAGGTGTTTTCATTTTTTAAATAATTTTAAGATGTTGTATCGAAATGCCCATAAAAAGACCGAAATTGAATAAAAAATTTTAACAATTGACCAAATATATTTCAATTGTTAAAAATTCCATTTAGAAATTGCTAGAAGCCTTTTGATCGAAGACCTTGAAAAAGAAAACAAAGACATTGAATCCAGAATTCCATTTTAAAATACTTAAAAATTTTACTTTTTTCCAAAAGTATGATCCCGTTTTCAATTTTTTGAATCATTTTTTACTGAAGTAGCAAAAGGCCTTGAAAAAGGTTGCGATAACCTCGATCGCTCACAATAGTACTTAGTTGGCGCTGTTTATAACACGTTTGAATTAAATAAGGACAAGGAAAAACCAAACAAGCGTTGATCGTTTCAATTTTTTTAATACAAACTCTTATATACTAAACTAGCCGATGCCCGCGACTTCGCCCGCGTGGATTTAGGTTTTTCGAAATCCCGTGGGAACTCTTTGATTTTCCGGGATAAAAAGTAGCCTATGTGCTAATCCAGAGTATAATCTATGTCCATTCTAAATTTCAGCCCAATCCGTTCAGTAGTTTTTGCGTGAATGAGTAACAAACATACACACACACACACACACACACACACACACACACACACACATACAAACTTTCGCCTTTATAATATTAGTGTGATAGCTTGAAATAAGATCAAATCTAGTGCCATAATGGTCGACTAGGTACCTACATTATTTTTTCAGTTTCCTCTTTTTTCACTTTCAAAAATGTAATAATGTTGAGAACATTTGAGTGAAATTAGCGGAAAGTGCAACGACAAGACTCAACATAGTGCCATCTTTCTCACAAGGTGTAAAGCAATAAAGGATAGCAATAGTTTAATTATTTTTCTAGTCCTAAAAATTTAGTTTAAGCCTAGTGCAAATTATATTTATGTGTATAGTAACTTATAGTGAATAGATTCAATTTAAACTAGATAACAAGAGATTATAAGTAAATTGATGAAATTACAAAAAATAAATTAGGTACTTACATTTTTTTTTTTCAAAAATAGTGGGATGATTGAAAGCTGCTGCAGTTCTTGGTGTCTTAATTTGATCAATGATGTGAATTTCTAATTAATTAATCATAAAGCCAAATGAATCAACTATTTAAAATATTCTTATATGAAAATCAATATTTGATTAAAAAATATAAAATTAGATAATCCAGAAACAATGAATACATAAATGATTAAAAAAGAATTAATGCTGGATATTCTCAAGTTTCTATATAACAATTTTTATAAAATAAACAAAAAGCAAAAGAAACCAACAACACATGATTCAATTGCAAGTTAACAATTGTTTAAAAATTAAAGACAAAGCAATAAAATCAATAATTAAATCGGCTATTTCATCAACCAAATGATTCGTCTGATAATTCAATAATTTTTATGATTTAAAGAAAAGAAGCAGGAATTTTTTATAAGAAATCTTACCAATGGTGCTACACAGTTAAACTAAAAGTTAAGCTAAAAGTAAAATGCACTAATTTTCGCAGGGAGCATTGAGAAATGGATAACTTTATTTTTAGACTATACAAAAAGCACTATTAAAATAGTATTGATCAATGATGATAATTACTTACAACATGCAAAAGCTGAATTAATAACAACGATTAGTATCACACTAATATTATAAAGGAGAAAGTTTGTATGTGTGTGTATGTGTGTGTGTGTGTGTGTGTGTGTGTGTGTGTGTGTGTGTGTGTGTGTGTGTGTGTGTGTGTGTGTATGTTTGTTACTCCTTCACGCAAAAACTACTGGACGGATTTGGCTGAAATTTGGAATGGAGATAGATAATATCCTGGATTAGCACATAGGCTACTTTTTATCCCGGAAAATCAAAGAGTTCCCACCACGGGATTTCGAAAAACCTAAATCCACGCGGGCGAAGTCGCGGGCATCGGCTAGTCAATTATACAATGAAATGACTAAATGACACATCTACTGAGTAGCGTCTTCTAATAATAAACAAGATGATGAACAATGGAATTATTATGGTGGGTCAGTTAGAAAGATCACGTAAGGAAGAATTTATTAAGCGCATAAAACTAAATAGTCGCTTTGGAGCCAGTTTTTGGTCCTATTAAGTATGCAATTTTTATTCATACTAAACATTATTTTAAATTCGAAGATGTGTCCGTCTGTCTGCTAGCTCTATTCACGTCCCATCTATTTAACAGACTGGCTACTGTACAGAAACTGGCTCATCTGTACAGAGATTTGGCTCACTGGGGAGTCTGATCGGATATAGATTACTTTTTGTCCCGAAAAATCGTTCTCATGGGATTTTGAAAAACCCCTATTGAACCTACATCATTTTCATCCCTTATAGTAGTGGGAGAGCTGGCAATGCATATCATGACAATGAATATTATTTGTCTGTTTTGGTACTTATTAAGTTTGTCAAGGACTTTATCGCTGAAATTAAGTTTTGCAGGCTTCTGCGCAATCGGGTTTCTTTTTTGATTTTTTCGTTAACCTCAACACTTATTTATTTATTTATTAGGACACCAGAAAGTTATAATATTAATACATTCTTTAATCTATACATACACACACACACACATTATTAAATATCTAACTTATTAATTAGGTGTCACAACTTGTGCCAAAAGAAATAAAAAATAATTATTATTAAACAATAAAAAAGTTTACAATGTACAAAATTTATGCCTTAAAATAAAGTAAAATAAAAATACTAACTAGTTATTAATGAACAATTATTAATGGTGAAAATTGACTACAAGTATTAAGTAATGTGTAATAATAGTATGTAATGTGAACCGATTTATGACCTTAACAATTCTATTATTTGTTTCTTGAATTTTGGTAGTGTGTTGTGGAAGATATCAACCTCTTTACTGATTGTGTTGTAGGTTTTAGTTATTCTGGATATGGCGGAAAATTGTTTGAGGTTAGTTCTGGCTATGGGTTGGTGAAAAAGGCCGGTTGCGTGTCGGGGAATTCTGCGTGGGACTTTTAACTGGAAGGCTTGTAAAAGTGGTGGGCAATCAATTATACTTCTTAGAGTCTTATAAAGAAATGTCATGTCGAGGAGTTTTCTGCGGGTCACTAGGTTAGTTATTTTAAAATATTTCAGTTTGTCATTATAGTTAGGAAGTCGTTTGTGTAGTTTGCACGAATATGCTAGGTGTCTCAGAAATCTTTTTTGAACGCGTTCCATCCTCAACTGGTGAGTATTATAGTTAGGTGACCATACCACACTACAATATTCCAGAATGCTTCGGATATAAGTATTGTAAATTTTTATCTTTGTGCTTGGCTTAAATATCTTAATATTCCGAATTAAAAATCCCAACATTTTTGACGCTTTAGTGACGACATTCTCAATTTGCGGAATAAATGTTAGTTTGCTATCAAATATTATACCAAGATCTCTTAATTCTGATAATTCATTAAGGACTGTGCCGTTAATTTGATATTGAGATTGAATAATGTTTCGGTTTCGTGTAAATATTATAGAATTACATTTTTTAGCGTTTAAAGTCATGTTATTAATAATGCACCAATTTGTAACTGCATTTAAATCATCTTGGAGTAAAGTGCTATCTGTTAAGCTTCTAACAATTTTAGCCAATTTAAGATCGTCTGCAAAAAGATAGGCACTACTATGGTTAATACAAGCTATGAAATATGAAATTATGAAACTGCAGTATGTGGAAAATATTGATATGTATACGCCTACCACAAACCGATATCAATGATAGAGGTGGCCAGTGGATACTAGACTGTAGTGATAACAACAATTGAGAAACACTTCAACTGCACGATTAAATCGATATAACACATCTAGACTGATAAGAACCTTCAGTTTTAGCAATAATTCAAAGGTCATAACTGCCTATCAATGTCCTACTGCTTGGACAATGCGAAGAGACCTTTGGAGAGGTCCAAAGAGATGAGGGTCTACATATTCTAGCAACTCCTTTCAAGATTTCCTTTCTTACGCGGGACTCTATTCCACAAACCTCTGGTTAAGCAGGATGTTCTAAACTTTTAACCACCAGGTTATTACTTGTAGAGTTTTTGGTATTCATTGTAGACTTGGTCTAAAGATTTTTAACGGAGCAGCAGAAAGAACTATTTTAGTTTTTAGTATCGCACTCTAAAAAATAGAAAATGTTTAACAGAAATCATAGAGGATCTCAGTATCAAATACTTTGCTGATTGCTATGAGCTCAAAAACTCAAAGGTGCCTTGCGGATTTTTAAAATGCTTATTAAACATTTAAAGGTTTGTCCGTTGATGATCTAAAACTCTGTTGAATTCTTTTTTAACCCCCGACCCAAAAAGAGGGGAGTTATAAGTTTGACGTGTGTATCTGTGTGTCTGTGTATCTGTCTGTGGCATCGTAGCGCCTAAACGAATGAACCGATTTTAATTTACTTTTTTTTGTTTGAAAGGTGGCTTGATCGAGAGTGTTCTTAGCTATAATCCAAAAAAATTAGTTCAGCCGTTTAAGAGTTATCAGCTCTTTTCTAGTTTTCTTGTAGAAAAGAAGGTTAGATATCCGTTACGTTCATAATATTATGTCAATTGACAAATGTCAAGCTGTCAAGATGGACGTTGCCTAGATACATAATTATTTATTTGAAAATGATGTTTTGGAAAACTCAAATACTTTGTCGGGGGTGTTATAAATTTTTAATTTACACTTGTCCACCGGACAAGATGTTTTCAAAAACATTTTTTTTTGAATATAGAACGACATCCACTTATCTATGAATAGACAGATTGCTATGTTAAGTTACAGTTACAGAGTACTTTATAGATAACAATAGTTTGAAACCTTACAACAATGTCTGGTTATTATTAGTCTTCATTATGCGATATAATTTAATTCCACTAATAAAATAGCTCCAGTAACTTCATCAGTGTAACTGCTGAATTCAAATAACGAGACGAGAAATGGGTTTCCTACAACTAAACCTAATGACAACGGGAAGGTCATAGCCAAAAAAAATATCGACAGTCCTTTAAGGTAGCAGGACAATTAGCAGGAAGAAGGACAATTTATATGCTCATCTGGTGAAAGAAGGGCTGACTCATTGGCTGCGCAACGGATCAGCCTAGCTCTTCAGCGTGGAAATGCAGCCAGTATTCTTGGCATCATTCCAAGCTGGCATGATTTGTACAGTAATTAGATAATGCTAGCTTTATTGTAATATTTCCTAAACACTTCTATGACGTGATATGACAGACCAATCGAATTCGACGCATTTTTTGTGGTGTTTTGCCGCGAAAGTAGTCTTCGAGATAAGTTATTCAAGGCCAACACATTTTATTAGTTTTTATAGTCAATTACAAAAAGTTCTTTATCCTAAAATACTTTAGTCATCTAGTTTAGCACCTTTGAGTCATCAAAGGCATTCAAATCAGTTTCGATTAACCCTACTATTGTAAAGTTCTTCTTTTTAGTTCAAGATTTAGTTAGTTCATATTGGAATACGCTTACTTCGAAGATGCCTGCATATTCAATCTTGCTTTGAACGTATAAACGTAACCAAGTAATACAAAGCAGAAAACAAACTGAATTATTTACTTTTTGGGTATAAGTACATGAATATTTTCAAGTTATGACTTCAAGATGGAAGGGAAAAAGAGGAGAGGAAGACCAAAGAAAATGTGGATGGATTGCGTGAAAGAGGATATGTGTGTAAAAGGGGTGGAAAATGCGTTGACGTATGACAGAAATGAGTGGAAGAAAGACATGTATGCCGACCCTACATAGCTTGGCATAAAGGACAAGAAGAAGAAGGAGGAGACTAGAAGATAAAAGTTCTGTCTAGTCTAGTGACTAGACAGAACTCTCAGTCTCTTCTCATCTAATGCACTAGTGTGCATTAGCCTGACTGGGTATTTTGCTAACGTAACTTTAGCAAAATACTATAAGTACCACTAGCTGATGGCATAGACTTCTGACCGCGTGAACTTGGGTTTTCAAATCTCCCGCAGGATCTCTTGTTTTTTAGGGTTCGGTATCTCAAAAGGACAAGTGTAAATTAAAAATTTATAACACCCCCGACGATCCAAAGTATCTGAGTTTTCCAAAACATCATTTTCAAATAAATAATTATGTATTTAGGCAACGTCCATCTTGACAGCTTGGCATTTGTCTATTGACATAATATTATGAACCTAACGGTTATCTAACCTTCTTTTCTACAAGAAAACTAGAAAAGAGCTGATAACTCTTAAACGGCTGAACCAATTTTTTTAGATTATAGCTAAGAACACTCTCGATCAAGCCACCTTTCAAACAAAAAAAACGAAATTAAAATCGGTTCATTCGTTTAGGCGCTACGATGCCACAGACAGATACACAGATACACACGTCAAACTTATAACACCCCTCTTTTTGGGTCGGGGGTTAAAAAAGATGCGGTTGAGTCGAGCAAAATTATTATTAGACTAACGAACATACTTTCGCATGTATAACTTTAGTACCTACTTAATGGTACAGCTTATCTAATTAGTTAATTAGTAAAACGTACGTGAGCACAAATCAACATGCGTGAAAAAGACTTGATAAACAAAAATATAAATATTCCGCTTATTAAGACAACATATTATTTTTGTTTCAAGTTTCATTTCCACATGATTTATAGTTGTTTTTCACGTTTTAGATTACTTAAGTATTAAGTAGTAAGAATTTTTGTTCGTTTCCTTTCTAATTTAAGCCAGTTTGGAAAATATATTTTGCCAATTTTCTTTCTCTATAAGTCTCTAGGGCTCGTTTATATTCATGGTGATGGTAAAGCTGGGTTTATATTATAACTTTTCAACGTCAATATCTAAATATAGAATCATTATCAACTATCAACCTACTGCTGGCCCATCTATACTAATAAATAAAATTGGAGTGTCTGTCTGTAATTTCGAAATAACTACCTCATATTAAGCTCATATGGTTATTTGAACGATACCAACACTGAATCACACGTTTTTAAAATTTTTGTCTGTCTGTCTGTTTGAAAAGGCTAATCTTCGGAACGGCTGGACCGATTTTGACGGGGTTTTCACAGACAAGTAGAGAATTGACCAGGGAGTAACATAACTTTTTTAACCGACTTTCAAAAAGGGAGTTGTGTTTTTCTACCTATGTACACCGAAATCTCCGAGATTTCTGAGTCGATTTGCGTCATTTCTTTTTTAATCGATAGAGGAACTTTGCGACATTGTTTCATAAAAAATTTGGAGTCCAACTCCTCAATCCTGATGCTGCAAGGGATCTGACCAATCCACGCGGGCGAAGCTGCGGGCATCAGCTAGTCTTTTATAAAACGCTTGAACACAATCACACCTAATGGAAAGTGATAATGTGGCCTAAGATGGGGCCCGTTTACCTAGAAGATGCCTATTCACTCTTGTTTTAAAGATACCCGGATTATAATTGGTAGAAGACACAGTTTAGACTTTAGAGAGTACTTATTCCAAACTTTAGCCATACGTATGAGTGGTGACGCAAAACGTTTCGTGCGTGTAGATGGAATGTCGACGACATAAGGATGGAAACTCGCCCGTTGCTGAGTAGAAGTCTTCTCTCTCAGAATGAGAAAGCTACATTGGCAGATTTCACATACTCTTAAGAACATTGTGGAAAACTCTCAAGCAAAGAGATTTCCTCACGATGTTTTCCTTCACCATCGTTTCCAAAAAAAGCATTCGTCAGCCGAAACTTCGATGGTTGGATGGAGTCGACCAAGACACCAAGGATTAAGGGAAACGAGCGCTAATGACAGAAAGTGATGGAGGAATCTTCTAGAGCAGGTAAGGCTGTTACGCCTATGATGTTATTTTCGACTCTATTCGAGTTGATAATTTACGAAGAAAATTTCCAATGCCTTCCAACCTTACAAGCCTAAAGAGTGTTTTAACACTATTTCGCTATCTTTACAATATGTGATAAGTGCACTTCACAAATCATTACTAATATTATAAATGCGAAAGTAACTCTATTTGACTGTTTGTTACCTGTTCCACAAACAGTAAGTCAAATAGAGAGGTACTGTTCAATGCTCAGCTGTTGAACTGATTTTGACGTTTGGCACAGACAATTACATTCTGAGGACAGTCATAAGATACTTTCTTATGGGAAAATGGAGGACATTTCAGGACCTATTTACTACCTACTGCCTATCTGTACCTATCTGTATACCGTATGGACTAGCAGAGGAGGACCTTCACCAGGTCTTGTGGGAGTGTTCGTTATACGAGGACCTCCGGTACGCCTTGCTGGACGCGACCGTTCGTGAGGAGGGTCCAGTCTCAGGACCTCGTCGCCTCAGCCGAAGCTTCAGGAAGATACGAGAGTTCGCGCACAAATGGCACAAGAGGCGGAACAGTTTGGAGTGAGATAGAGAAAGGATCCGGGGATCTGCGTTTTTGTGTACGTCTACCCCAAAAAGGGAAAAAGACTCATAGGGATAAGGGCATAGATAAATAACTTGTAGGGAGTCAAGAAAGCACCCCCGGGAACCACGATAAAAACAAGTACTGAGGGTGTCTCCCGCGATTCAGTACGAGAGGTTGGTGGAGTTATGGGAGGTGGAGGGTACTGCTTATCGAAGCTGTGAGGATTCAAGAACTGTTGATGGTGAATTCGTATCGTTAGTACTAAATATAGTTTTTATCAAAGAGCAACGGAGTTTCTTGCTAGTTCTTCTCGGTAGGAAAGGCATTTCGAACCAGTGGTAGATGCTCTTGACGATTCAAAAGTACTTGTAAAAGTCTAATTGAATAAAATATTTTGAATTTTATCATTGAACCTATAGTCCCAAGTCCTCAATCCTGATGTTACGGTATACAGCACTCTTAAGCCGTGACATGTGGGGTGTGGGGATTCCAGAAGAATTGACTGTATTAAAAAAAATGTATACGCAGGCAAAATCGCGGGCATCGGCTAGCATATAATTTAACAAAACATCAAAAGATACCCTAATATACAATGTTTACAAGCAAAATTCAACAGCATCATGACGTAATAACCAGAGATAATGTAGTATTATGTGTATATATCTAGCATATATGTATATGTTTACTAGAACGATGCCTGTGTGCGTGTCTATTAAATTGTACACTAGTGTGAGTACTAAGTATACAGTATGAATGTGTGTGTAAGACCTAGCTCAATATCGGCTATGGTATTGAAAAAAAAAGTACTGGACCGAAACGATACTATGTATCGTTATAAATATAACATGTATGTACCCCTAAAATGTTTATCGCGCATATTTCGTCCATTGTTGTTATGAATGTAGGATACGGTGGATACAGAACGGTTAGCCTTGAAATGTTGTTATCGGGTAGAACAAGTGACTTTGCGACGTTGCCAGCTTTAGCGCGCTACTGCGTCTTAATTTTTCAATTACGTCCGCCATCTTGTTAAGATTTATCAGATGCAAGTTTGCACGATGACTTCAAGTTTTTTACCAATGACTTTCTAAGCAAGGACATCGCACTGGCGCTCATAACAAGGGACCAAGTAAGTGTGCTTATACTCGGTGTAAGCACACTTTCTTCATTAGTCGCATGTTGACTGCAAAGCTGTCAAGACGCCTAAATGCGCGATCAAAAAGTGCCAAAATAATACGTTAACGACGCAGAAAAGAGATGGTGTGACTTACCACCGGTAAGTTAATTTTATTTACGTAAGATAACATGCGAAAAAGTGTAAAATATTTAGTAAAACCATTGAAAACACTAGAAATATCTAAAATTATTTACAATGTTCCCATTCCTTTCTCTCACGCACATCGGAAAGAGACAGATGGAAGGGCGCGTCACGAATGTCGGAAAAACAAAACTGTGGAGTAGCTTTTTTTTGTTCAATGTAAAATCTATTGGCCATTATTGTATCACATTTATTTTATTACTAGCTGTGCCCGCGACTTCGTTCGCGTGGAATAGCTCTCAGCGCGCTTTATATAGCCACGGACGCTCAGGCGCGAGGCGTGTATCTGTACGTTAAAAATGTTCGCCGTGATTCTTTAAATTGACATAACTTTTTTATTTATGAACCGATTGACATGAAATAAACACTAAATGTTAAGTGAAGCTTACTACAATATATTAGTGACAACCGTATCTAAATCGAATAAGCCGTTTCTGATATTAGCGTGCACAAACACACAGACAAACAGACAAAAAAAAAATTACAATTTCGGGTTCGGCATCGATAAAAAAAAAGTAGCAGGGGTTGTTATTATTAACAACCCCTGCCACTTTTTTTTATATATTTCCATTGTACAGACACCACTTTTCTACAATTTTACTATATGTATAGATAGATCTTTTGACGACCTCCAGTGCGCAGTGGTAACGCGGTGGATTTGTATGACGAGGGTCCCGGGTTCGATTCCCGGCTGGGCCGATTGAGATTTTCTTAATTGGTTTAGGTTGGCTGGTGGGAGGCCTTTGGCCATCTTGATTCAAGGCCCATTTTGAATCCGCCATTTTGGTTTTATTTTTCAGCTCCCTGTCAATTGGATGAAGTTCTGAGTGACATTTGTTCGAGCACCCCCCACCTATCTTCAATTTCCTGGCCGTGCTCCTCACCGAAATCCTCAATCATCAGCTCTATCCATATTTTTCCTCCGAATCATTTTTTGTCCTCTATACGAAACCATCGGTAAAAAAAAACATACAAAATTTTCAGAAGAGGTGATCAAATGAGTCAGTCAGTCAGTCAGTCAGTGAATCAGCACGAGCAGAATAGTATATAGTATAGATATAGTATAATAGTTTCATATTTACAAAAACGAAAAATCTCTCAAAGAAATAACAAAAATTAATAGTGCTACACTACTCCATTCCATTTTTTGTTCAAGTTTGCTTCTAAAATCACCTTATTCAGCTTCGAGTGCAATAATCGATTTACATTGCGGCTTAATCACTGAGGTTAGTTTACAGGACTTGAATGTTAGCGGGAATGTATAAATGGAGCAGTTGAAGCTACATAGGGTGAATTTAGAAACGTGTGCCATGTTTGGGCTCTTGTGTTGTATGCCACGATGTGTCCATGCTTAGAAAGTCATTGTTTTTTACGTATAATTGGATGATGTTTTTTTTTTTACTGTGTAAGCGCCTCGATTTAAAAAAAGTTTTAAAAGCACAAGTGCCTCATTTGATCAGCACAACGTTATAGCATTACGTAATCTGAAAAAAAATGTAAACGCATCCGAGGTTCCTTTAACATAAGTATTATCATTTTTTTTTGAAAGTTATGGATATACTGATATACTAGCGGGGCGTCACCGATCTAGTGTAGATGTTGGGGCATATCCATAGCTAGCTAAGTGTCGGCGCAATATGGTTGGGATACATACATGGAGGTCGGGCACCGGCACAGGCGCTGGCCCTGCGGTCACACGGCACCGTGGGAGCCGACCAACAACCAGAGACATCACAACTACGGACATTTTTAACGAGAATAACACGGTATCGATCACGCACAAGCGCCATTTTGAACCGACACTGAGGCGGCGAGCGCAGCGCGGTGTTGCCACGTCGCGCGTTTCCAATCCGCGCTTCTATTTCGAGCGCCCCCCCTCACCCCGCTCGCACCCCCCGCCCAAACAGCGGCCGTTCGACAAAACATTCACGACTCCGAACAGACTATCACCCGCTTCACCGCCACCTATGTATAAATATGAAATCGAGTTGGCCGCGCACAAAGCGACGTAACAGCGTCTAACGTGATAAGATTGTAGTTCATACATATAATATAGGTATATGGGATACATCGCGCCGGCTTTCACCCGAGCGGGGCGAGGCACCGCGCAGAACATGTGCCATTGGCCACCGCACAGATCGATAGACAAACACCGACCTACATACCATTATCCGCCTTACAACACTACACATACGGGTGATTTCTCTATAGCCTGTACCATAAACAAACTACCGCACGAGCACACTAATATAATCTGTGTAAGTACACAGGATTACAGCGGTATTGGAAACGACGCGGGGAATGGCAGAGCGCGGCTCGACCGATGAATGTATATCATCAATGTATTATGGCACTTTTCTAGAGTCGAAATTCCTATAGCCCGGCGCACCCAGCGCTCCTACGTGAAGGACAAAGGGCCGATTTCACGCGGAAAACAAAGGGAAACGCCGGTACGAGTTATACGAGTCAGCACTTGCTTGTTTACGATCATTGAATTTTATCTACGCGATTAACTTGGACGGCGAACGTCGCGTTGCCAACTCAAGCCGTATACAGAGCGCGAGCTGTACCATCATGAAATTATAAAAGCATTTTTTTTTTTCACAAAACTTTCCGATTCGTAGTTGCGTTGGCACTAAATTTCACGATCTACGTTTCTATTGGAATTTACGTTAGTACCAAACGACCGTATGGGAGAAGGCACAGATGTGAAAAAAACCGTTTCGACAATACGGCAGTGAAACATTACTTTTTTGACTACATGGGGCTGTTTTTGGTGGAAAAAGCAATTACTACTGATCTCAAATGTAATTAATAAGCATCGAATAGGATAAGACGCAGTCGGTCAACTGTTCACTTACCTGTATTTTTACTTGAAACCGGCTTCTTTCTTCGCAATATTCACGGGAACGACACTTGTCGACGAAATAAACGCGTTGATTATGGTATTTTGAGATTTTGTGAGGATATTATGTGCACAAAAAATATATACATTCCGTCAAGCATACGTCCTGCGCGCATAGAACCGAATGCGAACTGTTGGTTTTTAGTTTGGGTCGTTTGATGGTGGAGGGCGGCGGGCGGAAGACGGAGAATGGGTGAGCAAGGGAGCGAGAAAGGACAACGACTTTTTTAATGTAACTCCATGAACATGACTTATGGATGCACGATTTATATAAAATAAACAAAATATTGTATTTTTCATGCAATTTACACTTTACGTATGACTTGGTAAATATCATTTGAGCTAAATTCAATAAAATAGTTTTTGTTATGACGTCCGTTCACATTTTGATTGATAGCTGAGGCACGCACACTATCACATTATTAGGGCCCTACTAGATTACAGACTTTTTGTTCGCAGAAAATTTCAGCATAATATATTTGATTTTTTATATTATTTCATAATGAAAGTATGCGTGAGTTTTCTTTTTTATAGAAAAAAAAATTATGTGATTATAATTGATTTCTTTATATGTATTAAACTAGCTGATATCCAAGACTTTGTTTGCGAGGTTTTTTAAAATCCCGTAGGAACTCATTGATTTTCCGGGATAAAAAGTAGCCTATGTCACTATCCTGGTCTTTAATATGCATTATATGCTTGCGAAGAATCAAATAATCCGTTGCTCCGTTATGACGTCATAATCACGTGATTGTAGGATAAACTAAAATATTTTTAAGCAGTGATTTAATTTTTTTGGAGTTCAGTTCAGCATGTTTTCTGTAAAATTAAAGCAATTTCCTTCAAGGGTTAAATCTGCATAAATGAGCAATAAAAAGCGGGGGCCTCATTTTTGGTGATGCGGCCTTAGGCCTGCTACTTGAGCTTCCAATGGTCTTAGTCCGTCATTGCTAAAAGGACTTTTGCATAGCTTAAGACACCCTAGGCTAGTGGTTTGATATTTTTGTAATTAAGTAAGGACCTACGGCCTATACTACTTCATATGTTTACTATGAATTCAACCCTAAAACAAAAATGATACAAAATCTATGATCTTGTGGACTTGGCCATTACTATCAAGTATCAAATCAACCGGCTTGGCGCCAATTTATATTGCCTGTCTTCTGCTACTGTGAACGCGGCCTAAGATTATTACACCAATGTTGCTAGGATTTATTTATTTTAATTTTAAATAAAATTTAGAAAGTTTTATTTTTATTAATTGTCGAAGGTTTATTTTTAAGAAAAGGTAGAGAAAAATATGCCAAAAGTATAAAGCATCATGTGTGTTGAAAATGGTTGAAAGATGTTTGAAAACTTTGAAAGAGTATGGTTTTCAACTTTTGAAATTGGCCACACTGATAAAAATTAAAGAAAGGAATAGGCAACATTGATTACACTGGCCTCTACACTATACCAGTACGCTGGACTTGCCATTGCTGACCTGTTTTTAAAACAATAAATAAATGCCTGTTGCAATGAAAATTGCAAAGTGGCGCTCCCAGAGCAAGTTTTCTATATTTCTTGTCAGGCTATAATATAAATATCACATCAATATCAATGCTAGTTCATAACATTCAGTTTTTATTATGTATTAGCGACAAATGGCGAAAATTAAGTTGCCTCAAAAACAACTCGGCAATCGCAAGTCCAGCATCTTTTAGTAGAGGTCAGTGGCAGAGCCAATAGGAGCTTGATTGACCAATCAGAAACGAGTGCGTGGTTTTGACAGATAGATAAACAAATTTTTCCACGTAGAACGAATTTTTAACTCATATTTTCAGAAGTTTTTCTCAAATACGCACAATATAAGTTAAAACTGTTAAACATGAAGATTAAAACTGCAATTTTTACCTTCGCTCTTTTAATGGTAGGAGTTTCAGCTAGGATAGATGCCAAGAATTTGAAATGTTTAGGTTTGTTTTCGTTCAACTTTGTACCCAGTTTTTCTTGGGTTTTCTGAGAGAAAAATAATGATGAAAATGTAAAAAAAATTTCAGTGTGCCGGCAGACGTTCGAGGAGTTAAATAAAGCGATAAAAGGTGTTGAGAAGTGGAAAAAAGTTGACGTAAGTATTTTTCTAAAGTTTTCCTCAATGGATGTCTTAAAAGGTCACATCTCACAACAAAAAAGATTTATTCCGAACACGTAGGTACCTAACTACTTAGAAGAATACCAGTTTCAAATTGTTCACAAAAGCAACATTTCTATATTTCATACTAGATTATGCATGCAACCGTGTGGATTTTGTATTTTTTTTAGTTATTCCAAGGATAATTTTCCCTTATAAAATGTGACCTATACCGGTCTCCAAGATGCAAACGTTTCTTTACAAAATAAAAGATCTCCACGAACTTGTCCTAGTTAGTTTAGGTTTTTATAAATCCCATGGAAACTCTGATTCTCTGGGACAAAAGTAACCGATGACCTTCCCCGAGATGCAAGCTATCTCTGTAACGAATTTTATCAAAATCAGCTTAACACATGGGTCATGGAAAGCTAACAGACAGACAGACAGACAACAGATACACTTATGCACTTATAATATTAGTGTAGTCTAGCTGATGCCCACAACTTTTTCTGTGTGGATTTAGGTTTTAAAATCCAGTGGGAAGTCTTTGATTTTCTGGGATTTAAAATAGCATATATCCATCCCCGGGATATAAGCTAACTCTGTACCAAATGTCAGAATCTGTTAAAATGTTGGTTCGTGAAAAGGTAGCAGACATTTTGCATTTATAATATTACTAGACTAGAGGATTCCCACGGCTTCGCCCGTGTGGATTTCGGTTTTTTTTTTTAAATCCCATAGAACCTCTTTGATTTTCCAGGATAAAAATATCCTTCCTCGGGATGTATCCTAAGTCTGTACCAAATTTCATTTAAATCGGTTCAGTGGTTGAGCTGTGTAAACGTAGCAGACAGACAGACAGACAGACACACTTTTGCATCTATATTATTAAGTATGGATTAGTATGGATATGAACAACTCTGTTGGTCAGAAAGTTGGTTACCTATTATTTGAAAGGAAGTTATTATTATTTGTAGGTTGGGAACTTCAGAATGGACGCGGAAGGGAACACAATGCAAGACAAGGTCCCGGCGCATCGTTCAGCTGTTTATATATCTGAAGTTATTGACGACATATGTAAGTACTAGAGGATGCCCGCGACATCGTCCGCGTGGATCTAGGTTTTTGAAGATCCCGTGGGAACTGTTTGGTTTTTCGGAATAAAAAGTTGTCTATGCCAATAACATGGGCGCAAGCTACCTCTTAATTTCATACATATGGGTTGAGCGGATAGGTCTTTAGGAATCCCGTGGGAACTCTTCGATTTTCCGGTATATAAAGTAGCCTATGTCCATCCCCGGGATATAAGCTAAATCTGTACCAAATTTTGTCAGAATCCGTTAAACTGTTGGGCCGTGAAAAGGTAGCAGACAGACAGATACACTTTCGCATTTATAATATTAGTATGGATATAGAAAAACATCTCTGCCAAGAAGCTACTGCTAAACAGGTACTCCAAAAACCACAAAGTTCGTCTTGCCAAGCATCCGAACCCACTTGCCAACTCACTTCTAGCCACCCCCAGAGTGAAAAGATTAAAACGAGCTGACATGCTCGATATCTGATGGACGTTGGAGCAATGGCTCTTCCGTTTTTAATCTCAAATAATCTGCTTATAGTCCCCTGACTGATTGCAGATAATGACAGGAAAAAAGAAGCTACTGCTGTTTGTAGCAACAATTATTGGAGATTAACTGTAAAACGGTGGCAATCGGTGGAACGGTGTAACGGTCAAAGTGATACAGGGTCTGATGTGCCCTGCATAGCCATTAAATAAAAGAAATAGTCAAGATTCCCTTGAAGTTGCAGTAGCTGTATAGTTTTTTCTATTACTCGCTACTTACAAGAGATTAGAAGTGTAAACTACATAACTGATTAAAAAAATCCCAAAGATAAGATTAATATAATATTTGGTTACATGAAATATAACTTAGTAAATTGGTTGGTAATAAATATAACTAGAGGATGCCCGCGACTTCGTCCGCGGGGATTTAGGTTTTTAAAGATCCCGTGGGAACTGTTTGATTTTCCTGGATAAAAAGTTGCCTATGTCAATGACAGGGACGCAAGCTACCTCGGTACCAAATTTCATACAAATCGGTTAAGCGGATGGGTTTATGGGAAGCCTGTGGGAACTCTTTGATTTTCCGGGATAAAAAGTAGCCTTTGTCCGTCCCCGGGATATAAGCTAACCCTGTACCAAATTTCGTCAGAATTGGTCAAACTGTTGGGCCGTGAAAAGGTAGCAGACTGACAGACACACTATCGCATTTATAATATTAGTATGGATAAGCAATTTTCTTAATAGTGCGTATGTATTTAGTAATGTTATAAATCGGAAATGTGTGTTTGTCTATCTCCTACCTTTTCATGGCTTATCTGTTTAACAGATTTTGACGTTCGGCCCGAAAATAGATTGCATCTCAGCGACTACATAGGCTACATTTCATCCCAACAATTCAGAGATCCCTCTGGATTTTTATATAAACAAGTGTAAATTAAAAATTTATAACATCCCCGACAAGTGAAGGTTACAGTAACCAGAAAAGAGCTAAAAATAAACGGCTGAACCGATTTTGTTGGATTATAGCTAAGAACACTCTCGATCAAGACACCTTTGAAACAAAAAAAAAACTAAATTGAAATTGGTTCATTAGTTTAGGAGCTACAATGCCACAGACAGATACACAGATACACACGTCAAACGTATAACACCCCTCTTTTTGGGTCGAGGGTTAAAAAAATCCAAATAATAGCTATATAAAATAGCTTGCATTCTGGATGGGTATAGACTACTTTTATCCCGGAAAATCAAAAAGTTCCCACAAGGATTTTTAAAAACCTATATTATCATGTAACATTACATATTTATAATCTATGCCCCTAGCTAAAAATGAGATATAACATTCAAATGAGTTAGCAGATTATGTTAGCAATTAAACTTCTATTATTATTTTAATGACATAGCTGTTTTGTCAATGTGGGTGTTTAATTATGTAAATAGAAACAGTTTTAATGTGAAAAACGTATTGTTTTGTAAAATTTAGGTTATTATTATCATCATCTTCACTTCTGAGCACAGGTCTCAGAGAAAAGGAAGGAAAAGGTGACTGACTGATCACTGACTGACTGACTGAGTAGGTTCAATGGGTAATCATGTTGAATTAATGGGAATTACTAATAGGAAGCGTTATTTATTTATTTATTTATTTAAAGGTACACAAAACAGGTTGTAACTAAAAATGGTCCAAACATAAAAACAAAAGATCCTAATCTAAGTGACAACCCCTAATAGGTGTACACAGCAATACTATACCTAAATAAAATATACATTACACAAGATATACACAGAATTTTTAACATGAAGGCTTAATAAAAATTTACAATAATGTTTACAATATAAAATGGTTTACTACATGAATTTAAGTATTTAAATGACAAATATGCATAGAAGTTAAATCTTATATATATATACGAACAGTATTTAAAAAATAAAGATGAAAGAAGAATGTTACGAAAAAAGTTGATAAATTTCTTTTTTAAATATATTAATATTATTGTTAAAAATTGTTAAAAAATAAAATGTTATTATTATTGTTAGTGATGATTTAATTCCGGAATTACAATTTTTGCTTTGCCTTTTGTCTCTACTCTTTTATTTAACCAACTTCAAAGAAAGAAAGCTGTGATAAATTTATTTCATTAGAAAGCGATTGATTATTATTATCGCAACCTCTTAGTCAATTGTCACGAATTAAAGACTGCAAGTATCTAAATTTATAAAACGAAAAGCTGACTGACTAACTGATCTATCACTATAACTGAAACCATAGACCTACGATTTTTCGCTACGCTCAACTGAAACTATTGGATGGATCGGGCTGAAATGCATCCAGATAGCTAATATGACGTACATCATCCGCTAAGAAAGGATTTTCGAAAATTCAACCAGAGGGGGTAAAATAGGGGTTTGAAATATGTGTAGTTCACGCTGACGAAGTTGCAGGCATAAGCTAGTTTCTTAGGATTCCGTACCCCAAGGGTGCCAACGGGACACTATTACTAAGCCTCCGCTGGCCGTTTACACTGCTCGTCCGTCCGTTCGTTTGTCTGTCTGTCAGCGGGCTGTATCTCGTAAACCGTAATAAGTAGAGTGGAAATTTTCACAGAATGTGTACTTCTATTTCCGCTGTAACAACAAATAAGTATAGTACGCGACATGTCGAGATGGCTATCGAGGAGGGAACGCCCCACTCACCCGCACAGCCCCCGCGCTAAACCGGAGCGGGATAACGCGGTTATTCGAGGCGTCCCCCTCCGCCTCATACCCCGATCGCCATCTCATCCTGACTATACATAATACAAAATTTCAAAATGGCCACCATCAAAATTAAAAAAAAAGTATTATTTCTTGTAGTTATGACGGTTTTTAAAATATTTTGTTTCTTTCCCCAGGCAAGAAAATGGACGACTACGTCAGAGTGCATTACAAGGCAACTGGCAAACTGGCCATCATGTTACTGGTCACACGGGAGGGACACATGAACCCGGAGTTCTCCAAAACCAAGTTTGTCACTGATGATGACCTTAACAAGAGTTTG